>NC_053390.1:514187217-514487217 GCF_905171765.1 Bufo bufo | reverse complement strand
TCCAGCATGTGCAAGGTGGAGTTCCACCTGGTGGGCACGTCAATATGAGGCGGTGAGCGGGAAGGCCGAAGTTTTGCTGTAGCACAGACAGGCGAGCAGCGGCACTATGTGAATGCCGAAAGCGCGCACTGATGGCCCGCACTTTATGCAGCAGCTCTGACATGTCTGGGTAGTTGTGAATGAACTTCTGCACCACCAAATTCAGCAAGGGATGTGCGTCAAACCGGCTAGTCCCAGAGCTGCGACGAGATTTCGCCCATTATCGCACACCACCAGGCTGGGCTTGAGGCTAACCGGCAGCAACCACTCGTCGGTCTGTTGTTCAATACCCTGCCACAACTCCTGCGCGGTGTGGGGCCTGTCCCCCAAACATATGAGTTTCAGAATGGCCTGCTGACGTTTACCCCAGGCTGTGCTGAAGTTGGTGGTGAAGGTGTGTGGCTGACTGGATGGACTGACTGGAGCAGGTGGAAGAAGAGGAGGAGGAAGCCGAGTAGGAGGAGGAGGCTACAGGAGGCAAAGAATGTTGCCCAGCGATCCTTGGCGGCGGAAGGACGTGCGCCAAAGAACTCTCCGCCTGGGGCCAGCCGCCACTACATTTACCCAGTGTGCAGTTAGGGAGATATAGCGTCCCTGGCCGTGCTTACTGGTCCACGTATCTGTGGTTAGGTGGACCTTGCCACAGATGGCGTTGCGCAGTGCACACTTGATTTTATCGGATACTTGGTTGTGCAGGGAAGGCACAGCTCTCTTGGAGAAGTAGTGGCGTCTGGGAGCAACATACTGTGGGACAGCAAGCGACATGAGCTGTTTGAAGCAGTCTGTGTCCACCAGCCTGAATGACAGCATTTCATAGGCCAGTAGTTTAGAAATGCTGGCATTCAGGGCCAGGGATCGAGGGTGGCTAGGTGGGAATTTACGCTTTCTCTCAAATGTTTGTGAGATGGAGAGCTGAACGCTGCCATGTGACATGGTGGAGATGCTTGGTGGCGGAGGTGGTGGTGTTGGTGGTACATCCTCTGTTTGCTGGGCGGCAGGTGCCAACGTTCCTCCCGAGGTGGAGGAAGAGGCCGAAGCAGCAGCAGAAGAGGTAGCAGGGGGAGCCTGAGTGAGTTCCTTGTTTTATAACCTGCTTGAATCGTCTTCAATCTGCCCAAGGGGCGGCGTTTCATCTCAACTTGCGCCCAGCCAGCCTCGCCCCAGTTGCCGTTTGAAGCGCCGCCCAGCTCATCAATATTCACTTCGCTGGGCGGCTACTAGTGTCCCAGACGCAAGATCCGGCTCATGCCCAGTACAATCCTATAGGCATCGGCCTCCGGCTCATCTTCAGCGCATGCGCCCGGCACCCTCACTGGCCGGGATCACATCGCGCCTGCGCACAGTCTGCATCTCAGAGGCCGATGCAGCCTCTGCTTTATGCGCATGCGCCGGGCACAGTTCAGAGCAGCGCTTCAGAGTAGCCGCCCATCGAAGTGAATATTGATGAGCTGGGCGGCGCTTCAAAATGGCAGTTGGAGTTGGGGCGAGGGTGGCTGGGCGCAAGTGGAGATGAAACGCCGCCCCTTGGGCAGATTGAAGACGATTCAAGCAGGTTATAAAACTTCATTTTACTGTAGTTATAAGGTGGACAGGGGGGATACTTAGATGATTCTAATACACTTTATAAGACCTGTATTGTCATATATATACCTAAATATGCATATTGGGCCTGTCAGTGTCCCTTTAAGGTGTTTACTCCACTGCAGTTCATGCTTTGCATGCAGATGCCTGGTCATGCAGGTTGTGCTAAGGTTCAGAACGTTAATGCCTCGCTTTAGGCTCTGATGGCACAGCGTGCAAACCACTCGGGTCTTGTCGTCAGCACATTGTTTGAAGAAGTGCCACGCCAGGGAACTCCTTGAAGCTGCCTTTGGGGTGCTCGTCCCAGGTGGCGGTGGCCAGTAGCAGGCAAACTCTCTTGGCAGCAGGTGTTCTGCTTTTGCCCCCTGCTCCCTCTTTTGCTACGCTGTTGGCTCGGTCTCACCACTGCCTCTTCCTCTGAACTCTGAAAGTCAGTGGCACGACCTTCATTCCATGTGGGGTCTGTGTTTCATCATCATCATAGACGTGCTGAGGTGGTATTCCTATGTCCTCATCATCAGGAAACATAAGTGGTAGTGCGTCAGTGCATTCTATGTCTTCCACCGCTGGGGAAGGGCTAGGTGGATGCCCTGGGTAAACCCTGCCAGCAGAGTCTTCAAACAGCATAAGAGACTGCTGCATAATTTGAGGCTCAGACAGTTTCCCTGATATGCATGGGGGTGATGTGACAGACTGATGGGCTTGGTTTTCAGACGCCATCTGTGCGCTTTCTGCAGAAGACTGGGTGCGAGATAATGTGAACGTGCTGGATCCACTGTTGGCCACCCAATTGACTAATGCCTGTACCTGTTCAGGCCTTACCATCCTTAGAACAGCATTGGGCCCCACCAAATATCGCTGTAAATTCTGGCAGCTACTGGGACCTGAGGTAGTTGGTTCACTAGGACGTGTGGCTGTGGCCCAACGGCCACCTACTCTCCCAGCACCAGAGGGTCCACTAACACCACCACGACCATGTCCGCATCCCTTACTAGATGTTTTCCTCTTTGTTACCGTTCACCACAATAAGAAAAAAATATTTGGCCCAATGTATTGAATTCAAATGCAGGCCTTTTTTTACAGGCACCTAACACTATCTGGCTATCTATTTATGTACAGTATTACACTAATACAGGCACAGCAGTAACCACAGATTTAGGGGAATATCAATTGTAGGCCTAGTATTTAGGCCCTGGATGAAAGGTATTCTTTTACGGACAGAATTACACTTGGAGATTCACAGTAGCGTGTGAAAAAATATATAGCTTTAGATTATAATATAGATTATGCTTTGAGCACTTGTATTTTAACACTTATTGTAATATACACTTTAACGGAAAGAAATACACTTGGAGATGCACGGTAGCATGTGAAGTTATTGAGGATGACCCTATCAGCACCTTCAATGTAATATACCCTTTTATGGATAGATTTAAACTTGGCCTGCTACAGCAGAAACCACTAATTTAGGGAATTGTTAATTTGGGAATTGAATTTCAACCCAGAACAAAAACTGTGCTTTGACGGACACTAAATACCTTGACCAGCCACAGCAGTAACCACAGATTTAGCGGAATATAAATTGTAGGACTAGTATTTAGGCCCTGGATGACAGGTATCCCTTTACAGACAGAATTACACTTGGAGATGCATGGTAGGGCGTGAAGTTATTGAGGATGACCCTATCAGCACTTGAATTTACACCTTCAATGTAATATACCCTTTCATGGATAGATTTAAACTTGTCCTGCTACAGCAGAAACCACTGATTTAGGGAATTGCTATTTTGGGAACTGAATTTCAACCCAGAACAAAAACTGTGCTTTGACGGACACTAGAAAACTTGTCCAGCCACAGCTGGAACACCAGATTTAGGGTATTGCTATTTTGGGAATTGAATTTCACCCCTCAATAAAATAGCAAGCACAGCCAAGCCCCTGATGTAGGATATAGCAAAAAAAAAAAACACTATTGATGGTTAAATGGACTTGGTGGCAGCTTGTGCTGGCGCACCACAAGACACAAAATGGCCGTCGATCACCCCAGAAAAAAGTGACAGAAAAATGCTCTGGGCAGCCTAAAAACAATGAGCAATTAACTAGCAGATACACAGCTGTAGATCGATCACTTCATTAAGTGTTTTTGATGAGTAAATCCCTGCCTAATCTGGCCCCAACAGCAGCAGCTGCATCCTATCCCTACACTGATCAGAGCAGAGTGACGTGCGGCGCTACGTGACTCCAGCTTAAATAGAGGCTGGGTCACATGCTGCACTGGCCAATCACAGCCATGCCAATAGTAGGCATGGCTGTGATGGCCTCTTGGGGCAAGTAGTACGACGCTTGTTGATTGGCTGCTTTGCAGCCTTTCAAAAAGCGCCAAGAAAACGCAGAACACCGAACCCAGACTTTTACGTAAATGTTTGGGTTCGGGTCCATGTCACGAACACCCCAAAATTCGGTACGAACCCGAACTATACAGTTCGGGTTCGCTCATCCCTAGTTTTGACATCACAGCGTTCACTTTGCGGTAAAATGACATGACTCTTATTCTGCGGCTCAATTTGAATACAGCGATACCAAAATATTATAGTTTATTTTATTTTTTTACTACTTTAAAAAAATAAAAACCTTTGAAAAAACCTACATTTTCTTTGCACCGCCATTATCTGACAACTACTGCTATGTGGTATGTACGACTTTTTGATCACTGCCATTAAATTTTATTGGGAGGAAAGGTGACTAAAAATTGGTTAATCATGTGTTTTTCTTTTTTTCGTTATGGCGTTCACCGCACAGGAATTTTTATTTTTTATTTTTTATATTTTAAAAGTTCAGACATTTTCGGATGAGGTGATACCTGATATGTTTCTTTTTTGTTAATATACTTTTAGATGTAAAATAGGGAAAGGAGGGTGATTTAAAGCTGATGGTGCCCATGAGGTTTATCTGAGGTGTGATTATTGCTAGTTGTCTCATAGTGCACAAGGCTGCCATTGTAAGCTATGCTGACTCTACCTGTCTCATGGATAGGTTGTTGGCTTGCATATACCCAGCTTTTGGCATACAGCCTTTGTGTGATTGTTTGTTATCTGTTGTGTATTGTATATTATATGTAATAATATAACATCTATAAAAATAAATCATTAATGATAGGATAAAAACATTTGTAATAAAAATGTATTAATGATAGGTAAAATAATAAATATTAAAAAAAAGATATGGAAGATAGATAGCATAATAAGGATTAAAAAAATATCTGGAATTTTTGCAATTACGAAGATATAGCATTATATTCTAGATCTTCGCCAATTCTCGAAGTGACGATATTTGCAATTAGAATATTTGCGCTCATCATTATAGACTACATAGATGATGTACATAGCTGCTAGGTGTGAGGAAGAGGCAGAGAGTTTAGCCAGGTGTGTTGTGGCAGTAGGAGAACTTATAGCCTGCATGAGCTAGAATCAATGGTCTTGGTGAATGGCTGTGCACTGTACAGGCATCAGCACAATTTTTTATGTTATGCTTCCTTTCTCCATCACAGAGCTCCTCTCAGGTTGTATCTTTCCCATTGCCTAGCATCCTGCCCCTGCCACTTTCCATTTTGCCAGCATTCTCATGAACCCTAAAGAGCCCTGGCACCTATTTTCTCCTGTTTGCCCCCTAACAGAGTCCTTGTCCCACTAGTGTCTCTGCCCTGCCTCCTGTCACTTTCCATTGACCAATCCAAGTTATAAGGAGGGAGGCATCACCTTTCCTCTACAAAAAGAGTAAGATGACAATATTAGTGTGACTAATGTTGTAAAACTTATGTTCCAATCATTACAATTAATTTGTCTGCATAAGTATTTTAAAAGAAGGTTGACTATGTCTTGATCTAGACCAGGGGTACACACTTTTTTGTTTTAGGGCTGCATTGTTACCTAATTCTATTTCAAGGGACAGAAAAAAAATGCAGCTCCTATGCTCACTTGCATTGGCTATTACACAGACTAACAGGCTAACCAACCCCTTTTTTCCCCCTTGGTAGGTGTGGGCTAGTCCTACTGTACTTCCTACCAGAAGAAGTGGAGTGTTAGTTAGGACTATGAGGAGTGAGGAAGCAGGTCCTATTGTTCCTGCTCCATGGGCCTTAGGGAACAAATAATGAACTCATCTGTGAGACAATTACTTCAGAAATACTTCAAAGACAAAAATACAGATATTTTCTTCAAAGCTACATCATTACAGTCAGCAGAGTGACCAGCAACCATAGCTATCCAGACTTTGCTGCAGGTGAGGGACTACAGCTTAGAAATCCATCTCCTTAGATCAGATCCTGGTCAGGTCACCTCAATAAAGCCTGCATTACCCAGGTAACACCAACAGACATTAGCCAAATGTTCAGGAGAGAGACCTCAGCTAAATAGAATACTACTGGTGTCATCTGTCACTTTGCCTGACACCATACCTAATCATCTAAGAAGAGAAATTGCGGGGGCGTGGCCTGAGAGCGCATGGAGTAAGTCGCACCGCTCACAGCTCCTGCCGGCATCCTGATCATTAGTGTGGTAGCAACGTCTGACTCGATTATTTTATCTTACCTGGTGGGTGAGAGGAGACCGGAGAGTGCGGGGGTGCTTCTGAGAGCTCCGACATGCCGAGAAAATCCAGCAAGGGGCCGCGATCTGACAGGCCAGAGGTGAGCCAACATGGCGCCAAGGAGGAAGAGGGGCCGGCCTTACAGTCCAAACTGAGCCAGAGTGCGGCCGCAAAGCTAAGCAAGTTTGCCCGCGCCGATAGCGGTGTGGGCGACTGGGCAGAGGGAAAGGAGACAGACGAGCATATCTCTTCTGAACAAGAGGACGGATCCCTTGATGGGGAGGCCCTGGATGCGGTGGATTGGCCGCCATTGACCCCTGCTCGGCCAGCTAAAAGCGCGGTGGGCCCCAAAGCTGCGGCTAATGAAGAGCCCACGTTAAAAGATATTATGGCAGCTGTGGCCAGCTGTAACAGTACCCTGAAGGTGCTCTCTGTGCAAGTTGGTAGCCTGAGGTCAGATGTGTCTTTAATTAGGCACGACCTACACAAGATATCTGAGCGCACCTCTGAATTGGAGAAGAGGGTGTCCACCATAGAGGATGATGTTCGGCCTCTGCAAATGGCGGCAAAAACAACTGCTAAGGACATAGCTGCTTTATATGCCAAAACAGATGATCTGGAGAACAGGTCCAGAAGGAACAACCTGCGGATTGTGGGAATGCCAGAAAAGACGGAGGGGGATAACGTTACAGAGTTTGTGGAGAAATGGTTGTATCAGCTATTTCATGAGAAAGGTCTATCTTCCCTATATGCGGTGAAGCGGGCGCACAGAGTCCCCATGCGGCCGCTTCCGCCAGGCAGACCTCCTCGTCCTATACTGGCGAAGATCCTGCATTTTAAAGACCGGGACACTATCCTGCGGCAATCAAGGGACAATGAGGAGATGGTCCTGAATGGGGTGAAAGTGTCCATATTTCCGGATTATTCTAATGAAGTGCAGCGGAGGAGAAGCAGATTTATGGACATAAAGAAAAGGCTGAGAAGTCTACAAGTTCAATATGCTATGTTGTTTCCTGCTAAACTGCGTGTGGTGGCATTGGGATCCACCAGATTTTTTGAAGATTCGGAGGAGGCTGCGCAGTGGCTAGACGTCCACGAGCGACAATTGAGAAGTGGGGCCCTGAACACTTGAAGGAGGCTAAGATATAGTTTCTTATGTTCACTTTATATTTGCATTTGCACTCTAAGGTTGCTATAAATGTTGCACCAGTTAAGAAGTGTATTATGTAATGCTACCACAAGGTAGATCCTGTGGAGGGAGTAGGTTGCTGAGAGTGAAAATGTGTTTCTCAGATGTGGGGAGGATTCTCTACCTGAGGGATGTTGTTATAATCTGTTATGATTATTCTATGTTGGGGGGTAAGTTGCTCTCAGATAGCCCTGTTTTAATGTGTGAGGTTGATATCAAAGGGACAATGTTCCCCAGTTATAGAAATCTGATTGGGAAAGGGGGGGGAGGGGGGTGGGTGGATGGGTAGTGAGTTGAGGGGAAGAGATATGGTCTTGAAATATGAGCTGAGGAAGATGGAGTGGGGTGTGAGATCCAAGTATGGTCTGAAGTTCTATCATGTCACAGGTGATTAGAGTTTTAAGTTGGAATGTGAGAGGAATGGCAGATGCACGAAAGAGACAGTGTGTTTTTCAATACTTGGGGCGGTTTCAGCCGGCTATATGTTGTCTTCAGGAAACGCATCTGATTGGAGAAAATCTACACTGGATGAGTAAAAATTGGGTGACATATGCGTTACATTCAACTCATTCTTCTCATTCTAGAGGGGTTAGTATGATTGTGCATAGTAGCATTAGGTATGAACATATGCAGGAATGTGTGGACGCGGATGGTAGGTATGTGTGTGTTGTGTGTAAGGTGGATGGAATACAGGTGGTGCTGGTGTCTGTGTACGTGCCCCCACCATTTGCATCCCCATTGATAAGAGAGATCATGGACTTTGTGGCGGACTTCCCTGGGCTGCCGTGGCTATTGGTTGGGGACTTTAATTGCACGCTGAATGACTCCCTAGATAGATGCCGGGTGGAAGGAGCAGGGGGTTTACCGGGGAGTGTGGCTCTCAGAAATATTATGGGGGAAATAGGTGTGCATGATGTATGGAGATTGCGTAACCCTGATAAGCGTGAATTCTCGTGCAGATCTGCCGCGCATCATTCGTTATCGCGTATTGATTTGGCCCTTGTTAATGATATAATGCTGCCACTGGTTAGGGATGTTGTCTATCATCCTCGGTCGTTGTCTGACCATTCTTTGGTGCAGATAGACTTGTGCCTGGGGGTGCTCAGACAGGGACCGAGGCTGTGGAAATGTAACTCACATTGGCTAAATGTGTTGGGTGATCTGTCCGGGATCTCTCTTGAAATTAAGGAATTTTTTGCTATCAATACAGGGACGGCCCCGGGTGTTTGGGACGCCATGAAAGCATTCCTGAGGGGAGTCTTGATGAAAGAAATTAACAAGCATAAATCTAGGTCTAGGGAGGCGGATGTTAAGGCGCATGTACTGGTGGCTGAGACGGAGAGAGAGTTTGGTAGATTCCCCACCCTGATTAATAGTGAGGCGCTGGCGGTAACTCAGGAGCAGCTGAGGTGTCATTTAGTGCAGGCCGCAGAGAGAAAGAGAAGTTTTTATCGTCAGAGATCCTTTGAAGAAGGTGAGAAGGTGGGTCATCTGTTGTCGGTGGTATCACAGGCTCAGAGAGGCTCCTCTTGTATTCAGGAACTGAGAGATGACAGGGGGAATAGTAGCCAGGACACGAAAGGAATATTAGATATTCTAAAAAGCTTTTATGTATCTCTATATGCTTCCACCTGCTCTAGTTCTGAGGAGGCTCTTAATGAATTCCTAGGGGAGGCACAGTTATCGAGGCTGTCAGAGGAGGATAGAGTAAGGCTGGAAGAGCCGATTTCACTGGAGGAACTGGAGGCTGCGCTTGGGGGTATGGCGAATGGTAAGGCGCCTGGAGCTGATGGCCTCCCAGTAGAGGTGTATAAAAAGCTGCAAGGGATATTACTTCCTGAATTACTTAAGGTGCTTGAGCACTCGTTGGAGGCAGGTTCGTTACCACATTCGATGCAGGAAGCTATAATTGTGGTCATACCTAAACCTGGGAAGGATCCTAAAATACCGGACTCCTACAGACCAATTTCGCTCCTCACGGCTGATGTTAAGCTCCTGGCGAAGGTGTTGGCGAACAGGCTGTCCAAAGTAATTCTGACTATAGTACACCCGGATCAGACGGGTTTTATGCCTGGGAAATCGACGGCTATTAATCTCAGTAGGCTGTATGCCAGTTTAAATATCCCGGCGGATAATGGTGGAGATAGGGCCTTGCTTGCTCTTGACGCCGCCAAGGCGTTTGATAGTGTGGAGTGGAGCTACTTGTGGGGGGGTCTTGAAAACTATGGGTTTTGGAGCGCGGTTCATTCAGTGGGTAAAGGTCCTATACTCTAGTCCTAAGGCGAGAATTAGAGCTAATGGAGGGTTGTCAGATTGTTTTGCTCTTGCCAGGGGCACCAGGCGGGGATGCCCATTGTCGCCCTTATTGTTTGCTCTCGCAATAGAGCCGCTTGCGGCGCATATCCGTTTATCAACAAATATAGAGGGGTTTAGATACGGTGGGCTGCACAATAAAGTAGCTATGTACGCTGATGACACTCTGCTTTTTATGGGCGATACTGGTGCGTCCCTGGATGCGGCCATGGCATTGATTTACAGATTTGGTGGCTTCTCTGGACTTCAGATAAATTGGCAAAAATCCTCTTTGATGCCAATAGATGGGCAGGCCCTGTCAGGCAGACAAGTAGATAGCCTGGTGCCTTGGGTGGATAAATTTAAATATCTGGGACTATATATAACACCGAGACTATCAGATTTTGAAGACCTTAATCTGTCCCCATTGCTGGCTACTTTCAGGCTTAAAGTGAGATCATGGTGTAGACTCTTTCTTTCGGTGGTAGGTAGAGTTAACCTTTTAAAAATGGTTATGATGCCCCAGTTGCTTTATGTACTGAATAATGCTCCCGTATGGATCCCCCTGGATAGATTCAAGAAAATTCATTCTATATTTAGGGATCTTATTTGGAAATATGGGCAGGCTAGGATTAAACTGGAGACATTGCAATATCCTAAGTCGGAAGGGGGCCTGGCTGTCCCTAATGCATGGATTTACTTTCTGGCTTCCCAATGTCAGCATTTCAAGGGATGGATTGATTTACAAGCTCCGTATATGACAGGGCAGATATTGCAGCATTGGTTGGGCAGTCGGGACCTCTTGGGCATTCTGGAAGGCTCAGAAATGCATGCTGGGAGGGAAAAACTCCCTCCTATTGAACTTATGAAAAAAGTTTGGGCAAAGGTGAAGCAGCTAAGAGGTGTAGGTGGAATCAGTGAACTTTCCCCTATTGGAAAGAATCATCTGTTGCCCGAATTTTTTGCCATACCAGGACTTAGGAACTGGGAAACTTATGGAGTGACGAGAATTGGCCAATTAATTGAGGACAAGATATGTAAGTCATTTCAAAACCTGCAGCAGGAATTTAATATTCCTAGGGGGTGGTTCTATAAATATCTCCAAATGAGGCATGCCCTTGAGTTCACACTGCGGAAAGGATGTGAGATAGCTCAAATGGAGGTGGTTCATAAGCTTGTTCTCCCGACAGGGGGAGGAAAAAGAGGGCTGATATCACAGTTGTATTGTAACAGTCCTACAGGCTCACCTGAGTCAAAGGACCGCTGGCTGGAGGTAGGAGTGGAGCCCAGTGGCAAGGACCGCAGGCAGGTAGTAGGTGCAGGAAGTCTGGCAGAGGCGTAGTCGGTAGGCAGGCGGTGGGTCAGGGCAGGCGGCAGTAAGCGTAGTCAGACAATCCGGATGGCAACGGTGGTAGCAGTTCAGTAGGTAGGGACAAGCAGAAGAGTAGTCGGTAGGCAGGCGGTGGGTCAGGGCAGGCGGCAGTAAGCGTAGTCAGACAATCCGGATGGCAACGGTGGTAGCAGTTCAGTAGGGAGGGACAAGCAGAAGAGTAGTCGGTAGGCAATTCCTGGTCAGCAGTGGACTTCCAGTTGTAGCAAGAGCAGCAGATGAGGAGAAGCTTGATCAAGGCTCAGGAGCTCAATAATCAGCAAGCTAGAGTGCAAGGGGCTGGACTTATATAGGGAAGTACCAGGTGTGGGGAATCAAGGGTGATGAGCAAGGCTTGGCAAGACTGAGGTTACATAATAGGTTTCAGGGAGTAATGTCCAGAGAGGACGGTAGCCTAGTAAGCAGGGCTACCGCCTGGGATGTGGCTGGTCACGGGTTCGAATCCTGACAGTACTCCCCCCCTTCCAAGGTGACCTCCGGGCACCGCAGGGGCAGGCTTACCGGGGTGCCGTTGGTGGAACTCTTTTACCAGTCTGGGGGCGTGGACATTTTCTTCTGGCTCCCAGGAGTTATCCTCGGGAGGTTAACCCTCCCACCCAATTAGGTATTGTAGTCTTCCCCGGTGAATCCTGGAGTCGAGGATCTTTGCGACAACGTATTCTTCTTCACCCTGTACCCTCACGGGTGGTGGAGGGGGCGAGTGGCGGCCTGTGAAGGTGTTCTCCACGTATGGCTTGAGGAGTGAGCAATGGAAGACAGGGTGCACCCTAATGGAGTCCGGAAGGTCGAGCCGGAACGTGACCTCGTTGATTTGTTCGGTGACCCGAAACGGACCCATGTATCTTTGGGCAAACTTTTTGGAGGGGACCTTCAATCTGAGGTTCCTGGTGGACAGCCACACCTTGTCTCCCACATGGAAGCCCGGGGTGGGTTTGCGACGTCTGTCTGCTCCCTGTTTAAAACGCCTCTGGGCGAGCTGGAGGTTGTCTATAATGTTCTTTTGTGCCTCCTGTAGGGTTGTTAGGCGTTCGGCCACTGCTGGGAGGGTGGAGGCGACGGGCAGGTGGGGAATGAACACCGGGTGCGAGCCTGTGTTAGCAAAGAAAGGGCTGTGCTTGGTTGAGCTATGCTCAGCATTGTTGTAGGCGAACTCGGCCGTGGGGAGATGGTCAAGCCAGTCATCCTGCAGGTGGGAGCTGAAACAGCGTAGGTACTGCTCTAGGGTCTGATTAGTTCTCTCAGTCTGCCCGTTTGACTGAGGGTGGAAAGCGGAGGATAGGTTCACTTTAACCCCGAGCGCCAGGCAGAAGTTCTTCCAGAACTTTGAGGCAAATTGTACGCCTCGGTCGGAGACCACGTCGTCCGGGATCCCATGCAGCCTGAAGACCTCTCTGAGAATTAGATCGGCCATCTGTTTGGCGGTGGGTATGCCTTTGTAGGGGATGAAATGGGCCATCTTGGTGAGACGGTCGACCACGACCAGGATAGTGTTCATCCCTTTTGAAGGAGGAAGGTCTACCACAAAGTCCATGGAGATCGAGCCCCAGGGGCGGGAGGGAATAGGGAGGGGTTGTAACAGACCCACAGGGGAGGAACGAAGAGTCTTATTGCGGGCACAGACCGTGCACGAGGAGATGTACCTCTTGATGTCCTCCTTGTATGTTGGCCACCAGAAGGAGCGGGAGAGAAGCTCCTGGGTCTTTCTTATGCCAAAATGGCCGGCCAGCTTGGAGTCATGGTTGAATTTGAGCACTTCGAGCCGTGCGATTTCTGGTACATATAGTTGTAGGTCCTGATTAAACCAATGACCGTTCTTAAACGTAAGGCTGATATTCCTTGTGGGGTGGGCGAGGAAGGGGTCATTTTCGTATCCTTCTTTGATTGTGCCCAGGAGTTCTTTAGAGTAGGTGGCCCCTACGACCCTTCTCTCGGGTAAGATGTTATTTTGGCCCTTGTTACTCTGTGAGGGCTCGGAAAACATTCTGGAGAGGGCGTCAGCCTTGCCGTTTTTTGATCCAGGGCGATAGGTGATGAGATAGTTGAAGCGGGAAAAGAATAGGCTCCATCTGGCCTGTCTGGCTGAGAGTCTCTTAGCGCTGCGGATGAACTCGAGGTTCTTGTGGTCAGTTAGTACGATTATGGGGTTGGTGGCTCCCTCCAGCAGGTGTCTCCACTCGGAGAAGGCATCCTTGATTGCCAGCAGTTCTTTGTTCCCGATGTCATAGTTCTTCTCGGAGGGGGACATCTGGCGGGAGAAATATGCGCACGGGTGTAATAGCATCCTCTCCCCTGTCCGTTGTGACAAAACTGCCCCCACCGCAGAGTCTGATGCATCCACTTCGACTGTAAATGGGAGCTCGGGGTTCGGGTGGATTAGGATTGGGGCAGAAGTGAAGAGGAGTTTCAACTTGGTGAAGGCCTCCTGGGCCTCGGGTGTCCAGGAGAAGGGGACTGCCTTCTTGGTGAGTTGGGTGATTGGTGATATGACCTTGGAGAAGTTCCGGATAAACTTCCGATAGAAGTTGGCAAAGCCAATGAATCTTTGTATCTCCTTCTCGTTTTTCGGAATGGGCCAGTTCATCACAGCTTGGACCTTCCCCGGGTCCATACTTAGGCCCTCTCGGGAGATGATGTATCCGAGGAACTGAGTGGTTGTTCGCTCAAACTCGCATTTCTCTAGCTTGATATAGAGAGAGTTCTGTCTGACTCTCTGCAGTACCCTGCGGACGTGTTCGCGGTGCTGCTCGAGGTCTTCAGAGAAGATCAAGATGTCGTCCAGGTAAACGACTACAAACAGATCCAGCATGTCCCTGAGGACGTCGTTAATGAAGTGCTGGAAGGTGGCGGGAGCATTGCAGAGTCCGAAAGGTATGACCAGGTACTCGAAATGACCATAACGTGTCCGGAAGGCGGTCTTCCATTCGTCCCCAGGGCGGATTCGGACGAGGTTGTAGGCCCCTCGAAGGTGAAGATCTTCGCTTCCCGGAGTCTCTCAAGGAGTTCGGAAATCAGTGGGAGCGGGTACCGGTTTTTTACGGTTATGTCATTAAGCTTTCTGTAGTCTATGCAGGGACGCAGGGAGGAGTCTTTTTTCTCTACGAAGAAAAAGGGGGCTCCCGCGGGGGAGGTGGAGGGCCGGATGAACCCCTTCCTCAGGTCCTCGTCCAGGTACTCTTTCAGAGCCTTGAGTTCAGGCTCTGAGAGGGAGTAGATACTGCCAAAGGGTATTTCGGCCCCGGGCAACAGTTCTATAGGGCAGTCATAGGGTCGGTGTGGTGGCAGCTTGTCTGCGTTTTTCTTGTCGCAGACATCCTGGAACTCACGGTATTGAGGGGGTAGCAGATCCTTGACGGATAGTTTTGAGATGGTGGTGTCTTCGGGTGGAAGGACGGGTTTGTGGGAGCAATTTAGCGTGCAGAACTCGGATGGGAATCGTATGCAGCGGGTTTCCCAGTCCACCGAGGGGTTGTGGGTGGCCAACCATGGGATGCCCAAGATCACTGGGAACTTCGGGGAGGCGATCAGAGAGAAGTGGATCTTTTCACGGTGATCAGGTTCTATGAGGAGTTGTAGTTCGGTGGTCTCGTGAGTGGCCGGCCCCGAGGAGAGTGGGGATCCGTTGACGGTTTCCAGGTCAACGGGGGCTGCCTTGATTGTCAGTGGAATGTTCTTTTCGCGGGCGAAGGTTAGGTCCATGAAGTTGCCTCCCGCCCCGGAGTCTAACATCGCTGAACAGGGGAGTTGTCGCCCCTCAATGTCGATGAGGATGGGGACGATGAAGTGGGATCCATGAGCCGCCGTGTTGTTATTTTCCGGGGCTGCTGGCGGGGTTGGAGTCTGTGGTTGCTCCTTTAGCTCCGTGACGGCAATAGTCTTTCGGATCTTATGAGGACATTTGATGGCAAAATGACCCGGCTCCCCACAGTAGAGGCAGAGGTTTTCGGCCAGCCTTCTCTCCTTCTCAGCTGTGGATAGAGACCTACGTAGAGCGTCGACCTGCATAGGTTCAGTTACTGACTGGGGGTCGCGCTGGGCGGTGGAAGAGAAGGAGTAAGTGGGTCTGTGGTCCGAGGACCAGAGTCTTTCTTTCTTCCTCTCGGAGAGTCTTTGATCTATCCGGATGCATAACTGAATGAAGTCATCCAGATCGTCCGGGGCCTCAACTCTGGCGAGTTCGTCCTTTATTAATTCGGACAGGCCTCGCCGGAATTGGCTTCTCTGTGCCGCTGGGTTCCAGGTGGTGTCCGTGATCCAACGGCGAAACTCGGCGGTGTATTCGGCGACGGAGCGTCTCCCTTGCCGCAGACCATGTAGTCGCGCCTCGGCTGTCGCACAGCGGTTGGGGTCATCGAAGACTTGGCTCATGGCGGTGATAAAGTTGTTTAGGTTGTCCAGGAGCTTACTGTTAGTCTCCACTTATGGTGATGCCCATGCTAATGCTTCATCCGTCAGGAGATTGACCACGAATAGCACCTTCTTTTTCTCGGTGGTGAAGGGGGCCGGGTACATCTGAAAATAGATGCGGCATTGGTTTAGAAACCCCCGATACTGGCGTCTGTCGCCGCTGAATCTTGATGGGAGTGGCATGCGAGCCGCGAACGTCCAGGAGTTGCCTCTGTAGTTCAATAATCTCCCTCTGTTGGCTTTGGACTACGCCTTGGAGCTGGGAAAATTTCTCCTGATATGTAGTACCAAATTCTTGAAGTTCGGAGACCTGCTTACGCAGAGTGGCCATTGCGGACTCCATAGTGTGGCTGATTATTCTGTAACAGTCCTACAGGCTCACCTGAGTCAGAGGACCGCTGGCTGGAGGTAGGAGTGGAGCCCAGTGGCAAGGACCGCAGGCAGGTAGTAGGTGCAGGAAGTCTGGCAGAGGCGTAGTCGGTAGGCAGGCGGTGGGTCAGGGCAGGCGGCAGTAAGCGTAGTCAGACAATCCGGATGGCAACGGTGGTAGCAGTTCAGTAGGTAGGGACAAGCAGAAGAGTAGTCGGTAGGCAATTCCTGGTCAGCAGTGGACTTCCAGTTGTAGCAAGAGCAGCAGATGAGGAGAAGCTTGATCAAGGCTCAGGAGCTCAATAATCAGCAAGCTAGAGTGCAAGGGGCTGGACTTATATAGGGAAGTACCAGGTGTGGGGAATCAAGGGTGATGAGCAAGGCTTGGCAAGACTGAGGTTACATAATAGGTTTCAGGGAGTAATGTCCAGAGAGGACGGTAGCCTAGTAAGCAGGGCTACCGCCTGGGATGTGGCTGGTCACAGGTTCGAATCCTGACATGTATGCTCTTTTACTGAAAAAATAGGAGGCTGACGTGGGGGTTATGTCTAAAGATAAGTGGGAAGATATATTGGAAGGGGTCCCCAAATTGTCCTTGAGCGAACAGGGCAAACTGTCCCAACTATTTATTATACATAGAGTGTACAAAACACCGGTGTTTCTAAAAAAGGTTGGAGTAAGAATTGATGACAAGTGTCCAAAGTGTATGGAAGAGGGTGCGGATTTGTTACATATGCTGTGGTCTTGTCCAGTAATTGGTAATTATTGGGAGGATGTAAGAAATATGATTAATAGCAGAATGACATTGAGAATCCAAAAAGACCCTAAGGTGTGTATATTGGGATATGTGTCTGAGATTGGAGGGACTGAATTGGTCAAGGTAGCTGTGGGGAGGTTGCTATATGTGGCCAGGAAACTGGTGGCTATGAGGTGGATTCAGGGAAGTCCGCCTACACTGAGTGAGTTTGAACGAAAGGTGCATGACATGATGATACTTGAAAATGGGGTGTATGTGAAGAGAGGGTGTCCTCAAAAGTTTGATAAAATGTGGAGTGATTGGCTATCTCATACCCACGTGGTCATTTAGGCTCGTGAAGGTCAAGACTAGTTGTCAGGGAGGGGGGTGTTAGGGCTAGGTGGGGGGGGGGGAGGGTTTTTGGGGGGGTTTAGATATTTATAATTCTTTGTTTCAAATATTTGTTTTAACATGTGTACACGTTGTGTATAGATACTGGATAAAACTGTGTGTTGATATTTGTACGGTTACTGTTGTACTCTGACTCCACATGGTGGATAAAGCAAGAAAAAACAACGTATTGATTATTGTAATACTCTGTATTTATTGATTCAATAAAAACGATTTGATTTAAAAAAAAGAAGAGAAATTGCACTGTGCACAAACTACTGCCAGGTGTACTACAACTACTGTTTTCTCACAGTAAAGAGAGACTTTTATTTTTCTTTTATTGATCCACGGGGAGCAACGGACTGAGGGAGCACCCCATGACACATCATCCTATCAGGGCCACTATCACTCCCATGCTCTGCACCAGCTCCTCATAGGCTCGCTGCACAGCCAAGTGAAGGTCTCCTGCTCGATGGAAGGTGGGGTGCCTTTGGTTTTAACATTGTGAGGCGCAAGGCAGGGAACAGAATGGTGGGATGAGTAGGCTAGATTAATTGAACAAATAGCGAGTTCTTTACTAATGACTTATTTCAGCAGTCTCCACATGCATTCACTTTTGAATATTGGTATAGTTCTTTTAAAAGTCCCAATACATTCCGGGCTAAAGCAAGAGAGTTAATTTCATGTACCACATCCAGATGCTCTTTCTAGATCCAGCTATGATTCACTCTAATCCAGCCTGGTGGTAAAATATTCTCCCAAACTTTTCTGCAATGTCCACTGTGGACTTTAAAGAGACCTGTAATCTGTCTCTTTTGCATGAGTAGGGACCTTAGACTTTACACCCAGCCAAGCTGAAATACATGCATTACCTCCACAGTTGGTTATCCTTGCACCCTCCAATTTGGCTGCTTAACTTTTTGAAGCTGGAAGGTTTTGTCCTCTCTTAGGACTCAGTTCTTGTCTGCAGATGCTCACAGATGGTACTCATATCTGGCTTCCCTTTCACACACTCACGAGGAACTAACTAACTGACTCACAGGAAGGAGCCAAGCCCAAGGGGTTGGTCCACCCCTGCATACTGATGGTTGCTATTTCTGAATATTAACACTCTCCCCTCAGACAGATGTTACATAACATATTGTAATAACATAGTGTCAACCCTAAACACATATTAGAAAACATGACAAGTGCAAAACTCCTTTATTATCAGTGGCATTTGAAAAACTTCATCAATAGCAGTTGCCTCTGGGTCACTGCATATAGTATGTCTGTCCTCTTATGCAGCATACATTAGGTATCTTTGAGCCTCTTTTGCCTCTTGTTAGTAGTATTAAGAAACTCTTCATTGACTCCACATATAATAATGAAAAAAATACGTGGATCAATTATACAACTGAAGCAATCTACTGTACAACAATAAGTTTTTTAAAACAGTAATTTAGAAAATTAAGCATTATAACATCCAGTAGCGCAGCGCTTCACAAACTGAGTCACTCCTCTAGTTATTCATTGTAACGGCACCCCGGGCATAAAAAGGGGGTAAACGCCGTTTAAGAGATATTCCCTTTCCAGATGCAAAGGCAGCTACTAAAGACACCAATCTCCCGAATTGGAAACCATATGAATGCTGCATAGAGCCGAATAGGAAAAACCATATGAAAAGTTTACACTCCTAGCAGTCGGACTGGAACAGCATACAATCCCCCCAAGAATGAGACCAAGCTCTGTGTTGAGGGTAAAGCAGGGGACAGCCAGAGCTGTGGGTTTATTGTTCTTATATGCACATTCTTACACATTAGTACCACCCACAGGGTTTTGTAAAACAACCAGTAACCAGGTACAATACACTCATACACTCCCACACAAAATCCTCCCCTCTGCTTGTGATACAATTACCTTACACAATGGGGTAATGTAATTATCACAGGCAGGAGAATACACAGTTTTACACAATGTCTTCTGTCCTGGAGAGAATTGGGAAGTAATCCAATTCAACTCCAATGGCAGAGGTAAAACTCCATTAGCCACATGGTAGCAAAAGACAATAAAAGACATAAAAATATTTAACTGTGCAGCTATTGCATAAAACATAGACATTCAACATATCCCCAGATAGCTCAGGTCTGAAGGCATATTATTAGGTGAATGGCACTCAGACTAAACGAATACAGTAGAATCGCCATGGAGCCAAAGTATTTCACATAGTCTTTCGTTATCCGAATGGGCTCCATGGCATAGTTATCTGGGGTATCACTGTGCAAATAGGGCAAGTACCAAATGACCCGGCTTTCATGTCTTTGCAGGGGAAAATCAAGCGTTTTAACATGGGGCCATTAGTCTAAAGGGAGCAGACGGGCAACCAGGCTTCTCCAATGCAATGTGGCGAGATTGGTCTCATCACATTCATGTTGTGGAGTTTTTAAGGAATGACTATATACTGCACAGGCCTTTCTATGGCTGCACCATATTCTGGTTTAGCAACATAATTGACTTATTTTGTGCTTGTGGTCAGGACCTAAACGAGTGGAAGATGCCCAACCACCACCCCCCTACCTAATTGGCCTGAGGTGTGCCTTGGCCTCACTAGGTCGGTATGCCTGAAAAAGGGGGCATACCCTGAATGTGATGGTTGAATGACTGAATGAAGAATGGGAATGGGTGGGCAGGGGACGTCCGAATGCCGACGTGCTGCCTGGGAGAGCCAGACTGCTTAAGACAGGT
Source organism: Bufo bufo (assembly GCF_905171765.1). Classification (NCBI taxonomy): domain Eukaryota; kingdom Metazoa; phylum Chordata; class Amphibia; order Anura; family Bufonidae; genus Bufo; species Bufo bufo. The sequence continues at coordinate 514,467,520 of NC_053390.1, read as the reverse complement.
ACCGGCCCCTCCCACAAATCCAGGCTGCCTGGGAGAGCCAGACTGCTTAAGACAGGTACCGGCCCCTCCCACAAATCCAGGCTAGCCTGAGGCCAGCCTTAACACTTGTGGTCAGGACCTAAACGAGTGGAAGATGCCCAACCACCACCCCCCTACCTAATTGGCCTGAGGTGTGCCTTGGCCTCACTAGGTCGGTATGCCTGAAAAAGGGGGCAAAACCCACCAGTGAGGGAAGGATAGGCCTGAGGTGCTAGGTGCTGAATGCTTGGACCAGCTCCGCTTGTGGCTCCGGGATATACCGTACAAAGCACCCCGAGCGCCAGCGCCCCAAGTGTTTAATGATATGCACAGGGACTCCATGCTTGGACGCTGCGGATGCCGCACCGATGCGGAAAGAATGCCCCGAGAATTGAGCCGGATTCAATCCTACACTGGTCAACAGGATGCGAATATGTTTGATGAACTGGCTGGACGTCAGTGGACCAACAGGGAATGGAAGTAATGGGTCGGTGGGGCTGTGAAGACTAAGGGCCAGCAAGAGGTTGTCCAAGACTGTCACTGGACACCATGCGTTTGTGGTCTGGAAGAACTTAACTACATGGCCGGGACCTACCTGCCTTGTTTTGTTGTGAGGCAACTGCAATGAGTTACTGCCCATCCTGACTAAATCTCCCTTGCGGAGAGCCACCGCCCCTTGTCTGGCCTGTGTCACTTCACCTGGTCTTAAAACCCGTAAAACGCCAAGTACATCGCCGCCTTGATCACCAGGCTGGGAAGGACTCTGAATGGTGAGAATGTGAGAACTTCCGACAGGCTAAGAAACATGTCCCCCTTAATAGGTCGACGGACCGACTTGACCGTGACCTGGCTCTTTTGAATGCCTCTGAGGATGGCCTTGATCGGGTGAGCTGAAAATATAGAGGGTCTGTCTGGCTCTTGAAGTGCCAAAAAATGCAGCACCCCAGCCAAATATAGCCTAATGGTGTTGTAGGATAAAGCCAATACCGAATGACAATAAGGCACGAAAGCCACCATATACTTGACCTGACCTGTGTCACCTCTAGGATATGCCAACTTAAAGTTCGAAAAAAAAAAAACACCCACGCTCGGCGGTACGACCGCAACGTACTGGCCGACAAAGACTTGGTAATGAGTGAACTGGCGACCACCATCAGAGAGTCTAATCCAAGACCAGCAGCCGCCAGTCCGGTACCGGGGTGCCCACTGAGTCTGCTTCTGGGTTCTGTAAGAAAAAGCGAGAAAAAATCAAAACGAGATAAAGCATCAGCTGCAACGTTGCTGACCCCGTCCAAAAACCGGGCATGAAAATGAAACCCCCGTTCCGGAGCTATCCAGGTCAATCTACGCATGAAAGACATGATAAGTAACGATTTAGATCTGCCCTTGTTAATGATCTCTGCGGTCGCCATGTTGTCAGTGTGGAAACCACCGTGTGACCCGACCACCTATGCCCCCAGACTATAGCAGCTGCTACGATAGGATAGATCTCGAACAATGCCGACATCTGAGAAAACCCCGGCAACTGTAGCACGTGTGTGGGCCATGAGCCGGCGAACCAATGTGAGCAGATATGGCCGCGAAACCTACCGAGGCAGCTGCGTCTGAAAATACGTGTGGAGAATCAGAAGTGGCCCTCGGAATAAATATGGAAATGCCGTTCCACCCACTGAGAAATCTGTCCCACATGAACCGATCTTCTCGGGCGTTAGCATTAAGATGCACTGATGCGTCCAAATCACTGGTCTGTTGTAATAGACTAGCAATCTTGAAATGAATGATCTACCCTGAGGAATGATCCTCATGGCAAAGTATAACATGCCCAACAGAGACTGCAATTCTCTCTTGGTGCAAACCTGAGACATGAGCAAGGAACGGACACCTGATTTGATTCTGTCGCGTTTGACTAGTGGCAGACTGGCTGACATGGCACGTGAATCCAGAGAGATCCCCAAGAACGTGACAACCTGCGCAGGCCCTTCTGTTTTGTGTTCGGCCACTGGAATGTTTAACTCCTTGAAGACCTGCAAGAGAACCTGCAAGTCAACAGGTGCCTGAGAGGGTTCTTCGATCAACAGAAAATCATCCAGGTAGTGAATGACACTCTGGCAACCCTGTTCCAACAAAATCCATTCCAGTGCCTGCGCTAACTTGTCAAACAGACTGGGGCTGCTCTAGGAACCAAACGTCAACTTGGTGGTGAAATAGTACGCATCTCTCCATTTGATGCCATGCCACTGCCAGAGATATGGGCTAATGGGCAGCAGTTTGAACACATCAGAGACATCTGCTTTGGACAGCCAAGCCCCATGCCTGTCTTGAAGAATGACCTGGATAGCCTGGTCTACGGAAGTATACTTCAAGGAAAATTCCTCGGACGGAATCAACGAGTTGAGACTAGGAACGTGGGAAGAATGTGGAGCAGACAAATCATAAATCAAACGAAATTTATTGGAATATTTTCCCTGCACCACCAGGGCCGTCTTTTCGAATGGGCACGCTGGGCAGTTGCCCGGGGGCCCCACTTGCCTGGGGGCCCGCCTGCCCAGTGAACCCACCAGCCAACTTCCCAACCGTCATTTAGCAGCGTTGCCGCCAGGGCCGTCTTTACCAAGGGGCAAAAGGGGCAGCCGCCCCGGGCCCAGTTGCTCCCGGGGGGGGCCCAAGGCAGCTGCCTCCTGAGCCCTGCCAGCTACTGCCCCGGGTGTCAGGCTGTCGGCTACACAGGCATCATGATCGTACTGTGTTAATGATCTTAATTCTAGGACCTTAAAAAAAAAACAACCTGTTAACCCTACGACCTGCTGCCCGTAAGCTGACAAACAAGATGACGGAATCTAAGCCCCTCCCCTTCCCCCCCCCAGCAGCGTGAAACGATTGAACGAAAAGCCTTCGAGGCTGACAGGGAGTATGATAGTCGTTTCCACTGACGTATGAAGCGAGCCCGAGTTTGTGTGAATCTGTGACGTGGCAGATTAATTAAAAACGAATACTGCGGGCTAAAGAACCTACAGACGTGGTAGGTGATGTATGTAAGTATAGGATTTGTGGAAAACAGACCGTATGACGTATGACACTAGTCTACGAGATGAAACGGGGTGTGTATGTCGTGCGAGCGTGTAGCTGTATTGGCGGATGAACCTGTGCTAGAGGTGTATGGATGAAGCTTGGTGGATAAAGTTTTTTTTTTTTTTTTTCTTTATTTGAACAACCCACTTTTTTTTTTTTTTTTTTTTTTACTTTATTTAACAATCCACTTGTACCCTTTTTTTTTTTTTTTTTTTTCGTCAAACTGCCTGATGTGCGAACTATGTGTCTAAGGTATGTATGTAGTGTATGATGAGTGTCAAACATGTGCACAAGCAGCAACCTTGTAAGTAATCAACTCAGTAATGGCACCAGGACCCAGCTGACGGAATCTAAGCCCCTCCCCTCCCCCCCCCCCCCCCCAGCAGCGTGAAACGATTGAACGAAAAGCCTTCGAGGCTGACAGGGAGTATGATAGTCGTTTCCACTGACGTATGAAGCGAGCCCGAGTTTGTGTGAATCTGTGACGTGGCAGATTAATTAAAAACGAATACTGCGGGCTAAAGAACCTACAGACGTGGTAGGTGATGTATGTAAGTATAGGATTTGTGGAAAACAGACCGTATGACGTATGACACTAGTCTACGAGATGAAACGGGGTGTGTATGTCGTGCGAGCGTGTAGCTGTATTGGCGGATGAACCTGTGCTAGAGGTGTATGGATGCAGCTTGGTGGATAAAGTTTTTTTTTTTTTTTTTTTTTTCGTCAAACTGCCTGATGTGCGAACTATGTGTCTAAGGTATGTATGTAGTGTATGTGATGAGTGTCAAACATGTGCACAAGCAGCAACCTTGTAAGTAATCAACTCAGTAATGGCACCAGGACCCAGCTGCCAGAGTTTAACCTGCTGAGCCCAGATGACTCGCAGCCCCTGTGTGAACTTAGATACAGGTTATGCTGAGACAGGCAATGAGCTCCAACTATGTGACAATGCTGCCCATTGGTGCCAAAACTTGAACTGCATGTGCCTGAACGCAGTGAGGAGAAGCGATCCTCCGGCACACTTCCCCCTCTCTACACACCCTCCTACCCTCCTCCACGTTGCCACGCTCCCCAAACAAAGCAGTTATCATGGAAAACGACCTGAACAGCTTGCAGACTGAAGTGAAAGGTACACCCGGCTTCTCTGAGATCCGACTCGTGCAGGACGCTTGCTGATGACGTCACACCCGGAAGTAGCAGACGTCCGAATGCCGACGTGCTGCCTGGGAGAGCCAGACTGCTTAAGACAGGTACCGGCCCCTCCCACAAATCCAGGCTGCCTGGGAGAGCCAGACTGCTTAAGACAGGTACCGGCCCCTCCCACAAATCCAGGCTAGCCTGAGGCCAGCCTTAACACTTATTTCTAAATTCTACTGGGTTCACAATTTTTAGAAGCAGCAGTGAGGCCTAGACCACCGTGTAAGAAGATTCATGAGCCCTGTCATTGTAGAAAGTTCCAGCTACTTACTGTTTTTACAGTAAAGAAAAAACAAAAAATCCAATTTATACTACTCCTAATTCTGAATACTCTCATAATGTAGCGTATGGCTAAAGTTTTTTCTTAACTCAGTGGAACTTTCAGAGTGAGACTGGCCCACCAGAGTACCAGAGAATCCTCTGGTAGGTCCATTCTATGAAGTCATAGTGGGCCCCAAAGGTCTAAGAGAAAAATTGTATTTGGAGCTTCATTTTGTGCTAATCACTGTCCACTAGAGTCTTTGTCTTAGGTTTTGAATCAATTAGACTTTATTGATGATATAGGGATTGGGCCCCAAGGGAAATTTCTACTGGTGGGCCCATGGAACCCCAGTCCGATGCTGGGTACTTTTTTAAACCGTTTAGTGACCGTCAATATGCATTTTTATGGCAGCCACTAAGGGGCCTGTTTACAGCGGCCCAGTCTAAGAGCTACATGGGTCACCCGTGCAGCATAGAACGGGGGAATGGCCCTAACATGACAATCGCACTACTGCTCGCTCCTGCTCTTATGGCCCGGAGCAGCAGAAGTTCTGATCTGGGCAGTTTGATCTCCTGATAGTGAATTGGATTCGTTGGGCGTTAGGCTACTTTCACACTACCGTTTTTTGCGGATCCGTCATGGATCTACAAAAACGCTTCCGTTACAATAATATGGTTCCGGATCCGGATCTGGTTGTATTATGTCATCTATAGCCATGAGGGATCAGTCTTGAAGTCCATTGAAAGTCAATGGGGGACTGATCCATTTTCTATTGTGCCAGATTGTGTCAGAGAAAACAGATCGGTCCCCATTGACTTACATTGTGTGCCAGGACAGACAGATCCATTTGTCTCCGCTTCGTCAGGAGGACAGAAAAATGCTGCAGGCAGCGTTTTGGTGTCCGCCCCCAGAGCGGAATGGTGACTGAACGGAGGCAAACTGATGTATTCTGAGCGGATCCTTTTCCATTTAGAATGCATTAGGGCAAAACTGATCCATTTTGGACCGCTTGTGAGAGCCCTGAATGGATCTCATAAACGAAAAGCCAAAACGCTAGTGTGAAAGTAACCTTAGTAGGGTCAGGCAAAGGCAAGATCTGGCAATTCCTATATTTTGTTCCTAAGCTGAAACAGAATACTTGAATTTAAAACACCATCTTCAGTAGTGGATGTATTCTGTAAGGGTACTGTAACGGTCACGTCCACACACACACAGGGGGAAGGATAGTGACCACTGCGCTCCACCCTCACCCCTGGCCCTGCCTACTTGCCTCACGAGTCCTGATGACAGGGGACAACTGGACGACAGTCCCTAACTTAGGATACGTGCAGGGAAGACAGACAAGACAAAATACGGAACATGAACGGACCGGGTCAGAACCAAGAGAGCTACGCAGTACAAAGGGTTAAGCAAAGAATGGTCAGGAGAAGCCGGGGTCAAATACCAGGAGAGTAGAGAAGTACAAGAGGAGTCCTAAGAGAGTAGTCAGGTGGGAGCCGAAGTCACAATACCAGGACGGATGCGCAGTACAGGAGGAGCAGGCAAAAGGATCATTAGGGAACGGAATATGGTGAGTATTCAGTAGTCCAACAAATAGCCAGGAACCTAGAAATTAACAGGCAACCTGTGGCTAGCAGGCTGCCTGTATTTATAGTCGGGAGTGAGGGTCATGTGACGTGGCCAGCGTCACATGACCGACAGACCAACCAGTTGAGCACCGAGTGATCAGCTCGGCGCTCAAGGCAGACTTAGGAGCAGGGAGCCACCCAGCAGTAAAGCCGCCCTAGGAATGAGGTCAAACACAGATCCTCATTCCCAAAGCTAAGCAACAGTTCTGCGGGCAATGGGGGACCAAGTGCACCTTCGGAACCCCGTTACAGTACCCCCCCTTTTACGAGAGGCCACCAGACCCAAGACTTCAGGCGATGGCTTTTCAGGGTGTTCTAAATGAAATCTAGGAACATGAACCTCCCTGGCAGGTACCCAAGATCTCTCTTCAAGTCCATACCCCTTCCAGTGAATCAGGTACTGCAAGGAGTTACGCACCTTCCTGACATCCACTATTTTAGACACGACATACTCGACAGCATCATTAACAAGAACCGGCGGAGGCGAGGCTTTCGATGGTACTACCGGTTCAAAATATTTTTTAAGTAGAGATTTATGGAACACATTATGAATGTGGAATGACTTGGGCAGCTCCAACCTAAATGATACCGGGTTAATCACCTCCGTGATCTTATATGGTCCAATAAAACGAGGAGCAAATTTTCTAGAAGCTACCTTGAGAGATAGATTCTTGGAGGACAACCATACTTTATCCCCAACCTGAAAGTTCACCCCCCTTGAACGTCTCCTATCGGCCTTGAGTTTTTGAGAACTTTGAGCCTTTTCTAGGTTCGATTGAACCCGGGCCCAAACAGTGCACAGTTCGGAGGAGAGTTTATCAGCTTCAGGGTTAGAGGAGGAGACGGACGACCCAGAATGAAAACGGGGATGAAAACCATGGTTACAAAAGAAAGGGGAGACCCCAGCAGAAGAATTGACATGGTTATTCAAAGCAAATTCAGCCAACGGAAGGAATTTGACCCATAATTGCTGGTCATCAGCAACATACAACCTTAGGAATTGTACCACAGACTGATTAAGGCGTTCAGTCTGCCCATTACTCTCAGGATGGTAGGCGGAAGAAAAAGACAACAAAATTTTACATCTTTGACAGAAGGCCCTCCAGAATTTGGACACAAACGGCACACCCCTGTCAGAAACAATATTTTCCGGGATGCCATGTAAACGAACAATCTCTCTCACAAAAATAGACGCCAGGGTTTTAGCATTTGGAAGTTTAGCCAGGGGAATGAAATGAACCATCTTGCTAAACCTATCGACCACTACCCAAACCACAGTCTTACCCTCCGCCAGCGGTAGGTCAGTTATAAAGTCCATCGAGATATGTGACCAGGGTCTACTGGGAATGGGTAGGGGTCGTAGGTTACCAGCAGGGCGAGTCCTAGGTGTCCTACGTGTCACAGGCTGACACATAGGACTTGACATCCCTGGTCAGAGTAGGCCACCAATAAGACCTAGAAACCAGATCCTTAGTGCCCTCAACACCCGGATGTCCACAAAAGGCAGAATCGTGACACTCACCCAACAGCTGGAGACGAAATTGTATGGGAACAAACAACTTATCTGTTGGGGTGGATGCTGGTGCCAGATGTTGTTCAGCCTTAATGCGAGCCGAGATATCCTGGGTTAGAGCCGCTAAGAAGATGTTTGCTGGTAGGATGGATTCAGGCGGCGTCTCAGTGGGTTGAAAAGCATGGAAGCTCCGAGATAATGCGTCTGCCTTCACATTTTTACTTCCTGGCCTGAACGTAATGGAGAAATCAAAATGGGTAAAAAACAGAGCCCATCGGGCTTGTCGGGGATTCAACCTCTTAGTGGACTCAAGAAACATTAGGTTTTTATGATCAGTGACAACAGTTACTCGATGCCTTGCCCCCTCCAAAAAATTTCTCCACTCCTCAAATGCCCATTTAATAGCCAGCAGCTCCCTATTCCCTATGTCGTAGTTTCTCTCCGTGGGAGAGAATTTCCTAGAGAAGAAGGCACACGGTCTCAGGTTAGTGAGGCTAGCAGGACCTTGTGAAAGGACTGCTCCTGCGCTCATCCACCTCCACAATAAAGGGTCTCTCCTGATCAGGCTGGATCAGAATGGGAGCGCTACTAAATGCCTTTTTTAATGTTTCAAATGAAGAAATGGCCTTGGTAGACCAATTCTCCAAATCCGCCCCTTTCTTAGTAAGGTCGGTCAATGGCTTAGCAATTACAGAAAAATTCATGATAAATTTACGGTAGTAATTAGCGAAACCCAAAAACCGTTGTAAAGCCTTTAAGGATGAAGGCCTTACCCATTCCTTAATTGCTAAAACCTTACCAGGATCCATCTTAAAGGCGTGAGGAGTCAAAACATGCCCTAGAAACAGTATCTCCTGTACACCAAAGACACATTTCTCTTGCTTAGCGGATAGCTGGTTCTCCCTCAACACCTCTAATACTTGTTTGACATGAGACACATGAGATTCGAAATCAGGAGAGAATATCAAAATGTCGTCAAGATAGACAATAATAAATTTACCTAAGAACTCCCTAAGAATATCGTTCATTAAGTTTTGGAACACAGCTGGGGCATTGCTGAGTCCAAAAGGCATCACCTGATATTCAAAGTGTCCTATCGGAGTATTGAACTCTGTTTTCCATTTGTCTCCCTCCTTGATTCGGATTAGATTGTATGCCCCTTTCAGGTTAATCTTGGAAAACCAGGTTGCCCCCAAAACCTGGTTAAATAAATCCGGAATCAATGGGAGAGAGTATCTATTTTGGACAGTGATTTTATTTAATCTTCGGTAATCAATACAAGGCCTAAGACCACCATCCTTCTTTTTAACAAAGAAAAACCCTGCTCCCATAGGAGAGACTGAAGGTCTAATATGCCCTTTAGCAAGGCTCTCCTTAATATAATCTTCCATAGCCTTGCGTTAAGGCCCTGAAAGATTATAAATTCGACCTTTAGGAAATTCGGCACCCTCAATTAGCTCTATGGCACAATCATAAGGTCTATGGGGGGGGTAGAACCTCTGGAGTAAGGGACGAGAACACATCAGAATATTCCTTAATAACAGAGGGTAATGTATTAGACCTTACTGAAACCCCAGCCTGGACCACGGACAAGCATGAGTCACACTTAGGTCCCCATTTCACCAACTCTCCTTTGGACCAATCAATTGTGGGGTTATGTAAACGGAGCCAAGGCAACCCTAGTACCACCTCAACCGGTAGGTTCTCCAGGACTAGAAGAGAACATCTCTCAGAGTGGCACACACCCACGGACAGAGAAATTTCAAAGGTACATGACCTCACCGTACCACCAATCAGGGGAGTAGCATCAATAGCCATGACATGGATAGGTGTAGGTAAAGCAAACATTGGAATACCCAATTTACAAGCAAACTCAAAGTCAATAAAGCTGGCCGCTGAACCGGAGTCAATAAAGGCCTTACCCGGCCACTTATTAACCCCCAGAGAAATTGTTATGGGTACCAAAAGCTTACCTTTAGAAAAATCTGGGTGTACCTGGTCTTTAGGTTGTCTTGCCTTAGGAAACTTGTCAGAGAGGACCCTCTTAGGACACTTGTTGATCGAATGGCCAGGATCTCCACAGTAGAAGCACTCTCCGCGTTTGCGACGAAGATTACCCCGGGTCATGCCAACCTGCATGGGTTCCTCGGTGGAGACCTCAGTGTTGTCCCTGGAAAAGGCCTCTGGCTGGACCACCATCTGAGAACTGAACTGTCGTTCTTGTCGTCTCTCTCTAACTCGTCTGTCAAGTCAGACAACTAGGGTCATCATCTCCTCTAAGGTCTCAGGAATTTGGTAATTGACTAATAGATCTTTTAAATTATCAGATAGACCAGACCGAAACTGACTCTTCAGGGCTGGTTCATTCCATCCTGAGGGGACACACCACCGTCTGAATTGGGTGCAATACTCCTCCGCAGGGAGATGGCCCTGAACCAGTGCCCTAAGAGCCGTCTCGGCTACCAGGGCCCTGTCTGGTTCGTCATAGAGGGTACCCAGGGCCTGAAAAAAAAAACCTCCACAGAAGTTAGACAACTGGCCCCAGGAGGTAACGAAAATGCCCAGTCCTGGGGATCACCCTGTAGTAGAGAAATGATAATCCCAGGCGTTGGCTCTTGGGACCAGAGGACACGGGGCGCAAACGGAAGTAGAGTTTGCAATTCTCCTTAAAAGAGAGAAACCTCTTCCGGTCTCCAGAAAAGGGTTCTGGGAGCTTGATCTGGGGTTCAAAATGTGGACTGGAGGACAGAGGTGTGGAAGAACCTTGCCCTAACTCACAAGAACTGAGTTTCTCTCTTAGCTCCTGCACCCTCTGTGTCAAGTTAGAGACATGGTCAGTCAGGGTAGTAAGAGGATTCATGATACAGTGGTTAATCTGTAACGATCACGTCCACACACACAGGGGGAAGGATAGTGACCACTGCGCTCCACCCTCACCCCTGGCCCTGCCTACTTGCCTCACGAGTCCTGATGACAGCGGACAACTGGACGACAGTCCCTAACTTAGGATACGTGCAGGGAAGACAGACAAGACAAAATACGGAACATGAACGGACCGGGTCAGAACCAAGAGAGCTACGCAGTACAAAGGGTTAAGCAAAGAATGGTCAGGAGAAGCCGGGGTCAAATACCAGGAGAGTAGAGAAGTACAAGAGGAGTCCTAAGAGAGTAGTCAGATGGGAGCCGAGGTCACAATACCAGGACGGATGCGCAGTACAGGAGGAGCAGGCAAAAGGATCATCAGGGAACGGAATCAGGTGAGTATTCAGTAGTCCAACAAATAGCCAGGAACCTAGAAATTAACAGGCAACCTGTGGCTAGCAGGCTGCCTGTATTTATAGTGGGGAGTGAGGGTCATGTGAGGTGGCCAGTGTCACATGACCGACAGACCAACCAGTTGAGCACCGAGTGATCAGCTCGGCGCTCAAGGCAGACTTAGGAGCAGGGAGCCACCCAGCAGTAAAGACGCCCTGGGAATGAGGTCAAACACAGATCCTCATTCCCAAAGCTAAGCAACAGTTCTGCGGGCAATGGGGGACCGAGTGCACCTTCGGAACCCCGTTACAGGTACTTTAACACTTACGGCAGAGTGATCCGGCAAGCAGTTCCATCGCCGTTACTGTCTGCCAGATCAGGCAATCTCCATGCAAACAGACAGCATTTGTAGATGGATCCGGATGCGGATCTGTCTCACAAATGCAATGCAAGAACGGATCCGTCTGTCTGTTTGTCATACGGACAAACAGATCAGTTTCAATTTTTTTTCAAATTTTTAAAGGTCTGCGCATGCACACATCAGAAGGACGGGGTCCGGCATTGCAGTATTTTTAATGCCGGATCCGGCACTAATACATTCCGGCAAGTGTTCAGTTTTTTTGGCCTGAGAGAAAACCGCAGCATGCTGCCGTATTTTCTCCATCCTAAAACATCAAAAAGACTGAACTGAAGACATCCTGATACATCCTTAATGGATTGCTCTCCATTCAGAATGCATGGGGATAAAACTGATAAAGTTATTTTCCGATATAGAGCCTCTAGGGATAGTACCCTTAGCTATTACAAAGGATCTATTTACTTATTGTGCCTCATGTAATAGTAGATATTTTTGTATGAAATGAATTGCCTGACAAAACTGTCTATGAGTTGGTTGACCCCTGGTAGTGATGATGAAAATGTGGAGTGGCATTTGTTTATAGTTTTTTGTTGTTGTTGTTGCCTTATTTTAATTGATACAAGCTGAAATCTGGCGGTTGTATCGTTAAATACCATGTTTTCATTTAGAGCCTATGTTGAGGAAGTTTCAGGATTTCAGTTGATATGAATAATCTCCAGTACAACATTAGTCATGGTTTGCAAAAGGTCAGGAAGGCCTGGGTAAAAGTTGCTTAAAATGATCATATGTTGTTAGTCAAATTTAGAGCGTAAGCTACAGAAAGAAACCTCTGTGTGACTCTTTTCCCTGGGCAAACAGATATCAGTGATGTAATCTAACATTGGCAGAAGGAATCCAGCTGTTGTAGTGATCTATCTTTCCAAAAGCATTACACAGTCAGTTGTTATAATTCACATTCTGTCATTCAGTACCAGGATTTTCCATGGCTTATTCACTTTGTTTTCCACTAAGTCAATTAAACAACATGCAGATAACTGTCCAAGCAATATATCCCGTCTTTATTGTTTTGCTAATGTACATGGGAATATGTGACATACTGGGCCATGAAGCTTTTTCTAAGATACAATTTATCAAACAAATGAAATCTCATACAGGGCCGTCTTTAATATTGATTGGACCCTGGGCAAGAATTTACTTGGGCCCCCTGGATCCCGCCTTCCCACACCTTAAAAAAAAAGCCAAAATCTTATACTCACCTGTTTCCTTTCACTGGCGCTCACTAGCTGCTGGTACGGCGAGGGATGGTGCAACGCAGACACGCACACCTCACCGCGTCCTGGCACAGGCGGGCGTGATGACATCATCACGCCTGCCTGCACTGGGATTTCACTACCAAATAGACCTCAGGCCTGTAGCCTATGACAAGTCTTGTCGCCATCTGCAAATTTTAAGGCGCATTGGCGACCATTTTGGTCGCCATCTGGAGCGCTGTATTGCATCAGTGACATGAACACTCTCCACATATAATGTTATATTACATCAGTGACATCACCGCTCTCCACATATAAGTGATATTTTACATCAGTGACATCACCGCTCTCCACATATAATGTTATATTACATCAGTGACATCACCGCTGTCCACATATAGGCGATATATTACATCAGTGACATCACCGCTCTCCACATATATGTGATGAGCGGTGATGTCACTGATGTAATGTATTACTTACCGGTATATGTGGACAGCAGTGATGTCACTGATGTAATATATTACTTATGTGTGGAGAGTGGTGATGTCACTGATGTAATATATCACTTATAAGTAATATATTACATCTGTGACATCACCGCTCTCCACATATAAGAGGCATAATACATCAGTGACGTCATCCCTTGGCGCTGGGGTGCGCAGCCAGGGCCGGCCTTAGGTGTTCAGGCGCCCTGTGTGAGCTAACCTTGTGGTAGTGTTACCTGCAGTCCTATGTAAAACCACAGATAACACTAGTGCTAAATAATGTAGTAGTGTTACCTGCAGTCCTATGTAAAACCACAGATAACACTAGTGTAGATCATGTGGAAGTGTTACCTTCGTCCTTAGTGTACCTCCCTGTGTCTATCGCACGGACTCCATGCTGGCGCTGCCTCCTCTTCCATCTTCTTCCTCTTCCCCCGCACAGAACGTTCTGAAGCAGCTGCGTCAAGACATAGGAACACTGTGGGCATGGTGATACACACAGGGAGAGACACACACACAGGGATGGGGACACACACAAAGGGACAGACACACTCACACACAAAGGGACGGACACACACAAAGGGACAGACACACACAAAGGGATAGACACACACAAAGGGACAGACACACACAAAGGGACAGACACACACACACACACACAAAGGGACGGACACACACAAAGGGACAGACACACACAAAGGAACAGACACACACGGACGGACACACACAGGGACGGACACACACACACAAAGGGACAAACACACACACAGGGATGGACACACACACACACACAAAGGGACAGACACACACACACAAAGGGACAGACACACACACAGGGACGGACACACACACACACAAAGGGACAGACACACACACACAGGGATGGACACACACACAGGGACGGACACACACACACACACAAAGGGACAGACACACACACACACAAAGGGACAGACACACACACACACACACACAGGGACGGACACACACACACAAAGGGACAGACACACACACACACACAAAGGGACAGACACACACACAGGGACGGACACACACACACACACACAAAGGGACAGACACACACAGGGATGGACACACACACAGGGACGGACACACACACACACAGGGACGGACACACACACACAGGGACGGACACACAAACACACAGGGATGGACACACACACACACACACAGGGACGGACACACACACACACAGGGACGGACACACACACACACACAAAGGGACAGACACACACACAGGGACGGACACACACACACTGGCACACTCAACATCAGCAGCAAGTCCAACCCTTAATGACCCCCACAATCCCTGGGGGGGGGGTTGATGTAGTAGCAGGCAGGAAAGCACACACTTTATTAAGCTATATGAGCCCCCCCCACCAAATACCTGTAAGTTCTGTTAGTTGCTTGGCTTTGGCTGTGGCTGCTGGCTGGGGCTCCGCCTCCTTCCTCTTTCTGCCTGTGCGGCAGCTGCATCACGCTCCAGCAGCCACTGGTCTGCTCTGTTAAAGAGACAGGCAGGCCAGACAGCAGAGCGGAGCGCAGAGCGGCCGCGGGCCCCGCCCCCTCCTCACTCCGGACAGTGACTCCGTGCTGTTACATGGCCTCCGTGCTGTTACATGGCCGGCGGGCGGCGGCGGCAACAAAATATAGGGGGCCCAAGTAAAATCCAAGTAAAAGGCTACTTGGGCCCCCCAGGAGCAACTGGGCCCGGGGCAGCTGCCCCTTTTGCCCTGCGGTAAAGACGGCCCTGATCTCATATACTTGAAAATAGAACTAAATCTATGAATACAAAGGAGCATGATGTGCTAAACAGAAGGTTATGCAAATAAGTGGTGAGTTTTATGACTCATTTAACCCCTTAAGGACTCGGCCCTATTTCACCTTACGGACTTGGCCATCTGACCAGTGTCATTTTAAGTGCTGATAACTTTAAAACGCTTTGACTTATCCAGGCCATTCTGAGACTGTTTTTTTTGTCACATATTGTACTTCATGACACTGGTAAAATGAAGTAAAAAAAAAAATCTTTTTTATTTATAAAAAAATACCAAATTTATCAAGAATGAAGTAAAAAATTGCAAATTTCCAAGTTTCAATTTATCTACTTCTATAATACATAGTAATACTTCCAAAAATAGTTATTACTTTACATTCCCCATATGTCTACTTCATGTTTGGTTCATTTTGTGAATGATATTTTATTTTTTGGGGATGTTAGAAGGCTTAGAAGTTTAGAAGCAAATCTTTAAATTTTTCTGAAATTTTCAAAAACCCAATTTTTAGGGACCAGTTCAGGTCTGAAGTCACTTTGCGAGGCTTACATAATAGAAACCACCCAAAAATGACCCCATTCTACAAACTACACCCCTCAAGGTATTCAAAACTGATTTTACAAACTTTGTTAACCCTTTAGGTGTTCCACAAGAATTAATGGAAAATAGAGATACAATTTCAAAATTTCACTTTTTTGGCAGATTTTCCATTTTAATATTTTTTTTTCCAGTTAGAAAGCAAGGGTTAACAGCCAAACCAAACTCAATATTTATGGCCCTGATTCTGTAGTTTACATAAACACCCCATTTGTGGTTGTAAACTACTGTACGGGCACACGGCAGGGCGCAGAAGAAAAGGAATGCCATACGGTTTTTGGAAGGCAGGTTTTGCTGGACTGTTTTTGTTTACACCATGTCCCATTTGAAGCCCCCTGATGCAACCCTGGAGTAGAAACTCCAAAAAAGTGACATCATCTAAGAAACAACACCCCTCACGGTATTCAAAACAGATTTTACAAACATCATTAACCCTTTAGGTGTTCCACAAGAGTTATTGGCAAATAGAGATGAAATTTCAGAATTTCAATTTTTGGGCAAATTTTCCATTTTAATCCATTTTTCCCAGTAACAAAGCAAGGGTTAACAGTCAAACAAAACAATATTTATGGCCCTGATTCTGTAGTTTACAGAAACACCCCATATGTGGTCGTAAACAGCTGTACGGGCACACGGCAGGGCGCAGAAAGAAAGGAAGGCCATACGGTTTTTGGAAGGCAGATTTTGCTGGACTGTTTTTTTTTTACACCATGTCCCATTTGAAGCCCCCCTAATGCACCCCTAGAGTAGAAACTCCAAAAAAAGGCCCCATTTTAGAAACTACGGGATAGGGTGGCAGTATTGTTGGTACTAGTTTAGGGTACATATGATTTTTGGCTGCTCTATATTACACTTTTTGTGAGGCAAGATAACAAGAAATAGCTGTTTTGGCGCCGTTTTTATTTTTTATTTACAAAATTCATCTGACAGGTTAGATCATGTGATATTTTTATAGACCATGTTGTCACGGATGCGGAGATACCTAATATGTATACTTTTTTATTTATGTAAGTTTTACACAATGATTTCTTTTTTGAAGCAAATAAAATCATGTTTTAGTGGTTCCATAGTCTGAGAGTCATAATTTTTTCAGTTTTTGGGCGATTACCTTGGGTAGGGTATGATTTTTGTGGGATGAGATGACGGTTTTATTGGCACTATTTTGGGGTGTGTGACTTTTTGATCGCTTGCTATTACACTTTTTGTGATGTAAGGTGACAAAAAATGGTTTATTTAGCACAGTTTTTATTTTAAATTTTTTACGGTCTTCCTCTGAGGGGTTAGGTCATGTGATATATTTATAGAGACGGTCGATACGGACGCGGTGATAGCTAATATGTATACTTTTTTTTATTTATGTAAGTTTTACACAATAATAGCTTTTTTAAAACAAAAAAAATGATGTTTTAGTGTCTCCATATTCTGAGCCATAGTTTTTTTTTTTTTGGGCGATTTTCTCAGGTAGGGGCTCATTTTTTGCGGGATGAGGTGATGGTTAGATTGGTACTATTTTGGTGAGCAAACGCCTTTTTGATCGCTTGCTGTTGTACTTTTTGTGATGTAAGGTGACAAAAAAAATTGTTTATTTAGCACAGTTTTTATTTTTTATTTTTTACGGTGTTCATCTGAGGGGTTAAGTCATGTGATGTGTTTATAGAGCCAGTCGATATGGACGCGGCGATACCTAATATGTATACTTTTTTTTTTTCCTATTTTTTACCAATTTTTTTTAACTTTATTTGGGGAAAATGACGTTTTTGTTTATTTTTTACTTTAAACTTTTAATTTTTGGGGGGGAAAACTTTATTTTTTCAACTTTTTTTTTTCACTTTATTTTTTGTCCCACTTTGGGACTTGAACTTTTGGGGGTCTAATCCTTTACAATACATTGCAATACTTCTGTATTGGAATGCATTGGCTGTATGGGTAATACTGTGTGTATTACTCATACAGCTTCCGGCCTGTGAGATTTAGCCTAGGTGCCTGCTCAATGATTTGAGCAGGCACCAGGTTCCGATCACCGCCCGCCGGGCGGCGGTGATCGGAACTATACATGACGTAGCGGTATGTCATGGGTCCTTAACGACTCGGGATTCATGCCGTACCGGTACGTCTTGGGTCCCTAAGGGGTTAAAGAGCCTGTGTCAGCCGGATAAACCATTTTAAACCAGGCATATTGCCTGGTACGGTTGATCAGGCTGAATAAAACAATATATTTCTTTCCTTTCTAGGGTTAATAAGTGCCCACATATATTAATAATGGCCCCTCTGTATAATTATTATATATAAAAATTACCCTTCTGTAATATTAGGATATATAATGGCCCCCTCTGTATTATTATTACTACATATATAATGGCCTCTCTGTATAATTATGTCCAGAGGTGGGGGGGCGCAATACATGGCTTGGCCTGGGTGCTGGCAACCCACGCTACGCCACTGGCTACTACTATAGATGGGTCCTTGATACAGGGAGTTATTCTGATTGCCTGATTGGAGTTGGGAAGAAATATTTTTCTCCTAAAGTGAGGAAAATTGGCTTTTACCTCAGTTTTTCTTCCCCCCTTCCTCTGGATCAACTTGCAGGATAACAAGCCGAACTGGATGGACAGATGTCTTTTTTCAGCCTTATAAACTATGTTATGTTACTACCGTATGTTACTGCATGTGCTAAAATAGTGTGTCCTTGCATTATTGCGTTTCTACTTGCATGTTAATTAAGGCCTAAGGAATTAATTGTTAATGCACTGGATTCATTATAAATTTCACAAAAATTTGTTAGCAAAACGAATCCGAAGATTTTTGATGCATTTCTGAAAAATCTGGTAAAACAGAGTGTATTGCCATTTTACAGTCCATGCTGGCAGGCAACACCATGAGGGAGGAAGAAGAAGGATGGTTACATGACATGGAGGAAATGGGGGCAACGGCATGCCCTGATTGTCTGAGAGGCTGACCGACAGCTTGGATCAGCCAGCAGGGGGAGGCAGGCAGGAAAGTGCCTGTGCAGAACAAGCAGAATGCGATTCTGCTTTGTACTTGCAACCTGGATATACTGTACATACCTGTACTTACACTGATATACTGTGATAGGGACTGTAGAAGTAAACTACAGGGATAGAGTAGGATAAATATTTGGGAATTTGGGGTACCGTATATTCCGGCGTATAAGACGACTGGGCGTATAAGACGACCCCCAACTTTTCCATTAAAAATATAGGGTTTGGGCTATACTCGCAGTATAAGACTACCCCTGAAGGCCCAGCCCTCCCTGTCCTCAAGACGATCTTCTCCAGTCCAGGGAACTGACTGGGATCTGTGGATGGCACTGTTATGAGGGGGATCTGTGGATGACACTGTTATGAGGAGGGGGATCTGTGGATGGCACTGTTATGAGGAGAGGGATCTGTGGATGGCACTGTTATGAGGAGGGGGATCTGTAGATGGCACTGTTATGGGGAGGGGGATCTGTGGATGACACTATATAGCATCTTATGCTAAATGTGTCATTCACATATCCACCCCATGACAGTGTCATCCACAGATCCCCCCTAAACAGTGCCATCCACAGATCCCCTCCCCATAACAGTGCCATCCACAGATCCCCCTCCCAATAACAGTGCCATCCACAGATCCCCCCCTTAACAGTGCCATCCACAGATCCCCCTCCCCATAACAGTGCCATCCACAGATCCCCCTCCCCATGTGCCATCCACAGATCCCCCTCCCCATGTGCCATCCACAGATCCCCCTCCCCATGTGCCATCCACAGATCCCCCTCCCCATGTGCCATCCACAGATCCCCCTCCCCATGTGCCATCCACAGATCCCCCTCCCCATGTGCCATCCACAGATCCCCCTCCCCATGTGCCATCCACAGTTCCCCCTCCCCATGTGCCATCCACAGATCCCCCTCCCCGCCGCTCAGAGGAGTATACATTTATTAACTGTAATCCGTAACTTTAACTTTAAATCAGCGCTCATCTCTTTACTAGGGTACCTTACTCTCAGCTCCGATAACAGGCAGTGCGGGCGGCGCTCACTCACTGACGTAACATGCCTGCGCCGCCTAGTGAGTGAGCGCCGCCCGCACTGCTTGTTACCGGAGCTGAGAGTAAGGTACCCTAGTAAAGAGATGAGCGCTGATTTAAAGTTAAAGTTACGGATTACAGTTAATAAATGTATACTCCTCTGAGCCGCGGGTCCCTGTATATTCTAACCCCCAGGCAAGCGTCCCTGTCACCATGGGAACGCCTGGGGGTTAGAATATACCATCGGATCTGAGCATACCCGGCGTATAGGACGACCCCCGACTTTTGAAAATAATTTCTAGTGTTAGAAAGTCGTCTTATACGCCGGAAAATACGGTATATTAAATAGTGTAATCAGGCAAAGAGAGTGAGGGAGTGAGGACTTGTCATTATCAGATGTATTTGCTGGCAGGCTACTGCCAGCTCCGCTTCTAGCCACTAGTTCTACAATACAGATTCTTGCAAAAGCAGCCATTTTCTTTAAAAGTTTCTTTCTATAGTTCGATACCAATTACATGATCCTAAACACTGAGGAACTGCCCTTTTTTTTTCTAGAAACCAGTTTCCATGTACCATATGTAATTGGGCACCTCAATTGCATTATAGCCGTGTTACTAAACACGGACATGTGCATTACTACAAGCCAACAGCAGCAAACACTATTAGGGTCATTTAAAAAACTGGTTTAAAGTACAACTGGCTTAGTTGCCTATAGCAACCGATCAGATTCCACCTTTCATTTTCAAAAGGAGCTGTCAAAAATGAAAGGTTGAATCTAATTGGTTGCTGTGGACAACTAAGCCAGTTCTACTTAACACCAGTTTTGTAAATTACCCTAATAGTGTCTAATTCAAAAGGTGTCTAACATCACTGCAAAAAAAATTGCATTATCACACCAACCTTTTAGTGAAGAGTCTGCATTATTGCATCAGAGTAGTTCGAACATGCTTCACTGCAAAAATTGCATTACAATTGTAAATTGTCAATACCTTTGTGCAGTGTGTTTGTGGAAGGAAAGAGATTCAGGATATGGGAGCCACATTGGGCTACTGAAGAGGAGGTGACATCAGAGGAGGGTGGTGTCAGTGCCAGCAATAAAGAGCAGAGGTAATATACGGCCAGAACCTCCTAAAAAAAATGGCAGTACCTGATCTGCTTCTGTTGTGGTCAGTTCAAGAACTGGTGATGCCACTTATATTGTGGGTGCAGTCTCAAAATGTGTTAGATCTAGGCCAAGCTAGGCTGCCCCTAGCTCTGTGCAACTCCAATATGACGATTCTTCTCCACAAGACCTGCACGCAAAACCACAGCCATATGCAAGCAGTACAGTGTCCTTGTCATCATCAGCTGCTTCTTTTCCTGCCCAGAGTCCTCCATCGTGAGACATCCAAAACAGAATGTGTCGCCATAAGAAAACCATTCTTGACTAGCAATTAGCTTGTGTGCAAGCTGAAGACCCACCAGGCCAAGTTGCTGGAGGTATAGTTGCTGCGGTACTACTTAGTTGTAGTAATTGTAGTGCAATTCTCCACCTTCACCGACATTTTATTTTGTTGTATGTCATACTTCTGCCCAGCTGTCCATTTTTTTTTCAAAACAATTGTTTAAAATTGCAATTCTCACTGTGTGGCAAGGTGCACACCCCTATGGACAGGGTAGGGTCAGTGCAGTCTTTCACAGCCCACTGGGACAAGGCCAGATCATTTTGACATCGCCACATTTATGTTGGTCTGTTTACCAAAAAACAGGCGCTTATCCACCTCCTCCATGTCTTCCTCCATGGACATCCTCCTGTCCCCAACAGCAGAAGGGCAGAATGTCACACCCACCACCCTCCCTCATATCATATGTATGTATAAAGTGAACCATTGACATGCAGCAAACCAACTCAGCAGGGAGCATGTCGAAGTCAGGCAGTGGCTGTTCATCAGACACTTTTCACATGCTAAAGCCCTTCAAAGAGGTGACAAAATTTGTCCATAGGCCAGTGGCGTACATAGAGACAGGACAGAATGATTTCTGCCTAAACCCTTTTCAATGACCCTTGGGCCATTTTCCACTGACTCATTTGCTAAATGTTGTTCCTTTAGAGGGTAGAATCCTGACCAAGTTGACACTTCCAGTAAAAAGGAGATAAGACTGGGCCCCCTCTTGCCCTGGGCCCCAAAGCAGTCACATGGTCTGTCTCTATGTTAGTTACGCCCCTGTTGTAGGCACAACTGCAGAATAAATAAATAAATAATCAATAAAGATGGCAGTGGATGGCCTCTCCCCGATCAAGTGGATGAGGTGAGTATAATTTTTTTTTAACCCCGATTAACCCCCTGAGCACCTGAATGTGAGTCTCAGATGCAGCGATCAGCATTGAACACAGCATCTGAAGGGTTAAATGACAGGGGGAAGCGCGATCACCGTTCTCTGTCATTGTGCCAACTCCCTACAATGAAAAGCAATTTGTGACTAAGTAATTAATAACCAAACAAATTTCTTGACAAAGTTTGGCGAAGCTGGTGAATCAAAAACTTCTTGTAAATATATATAAATACCAGCAGGAATTCTACCCCCTTTAATGCATAATTTTTGGATGTTTGTGAAGTAGAAGACAGTCTTTCTTCTGACAATGAACACCTTGTTAACGAATAATTTGTGGATGCTTGTGCAGAAAACAACAAACATGTGTGTGTATAAATATGGACAGCAATTCCCTGATAATGCACAATTTTTGGAGGCTTGTATAGAATAAGCCAGTCTTTCTTCTGACACTTCTATGTATAAATACAAGCAGGTATTCTGCCTCCATTAAGGCATAATTTATGGATGCTTGTTTAAAACAAGCCACTTTCTTTTCTGACACATGTGTTTGTGTATAAACAGAGGCAGGGATCTGCCCCCATTAACCCTTTCAACCCCGGGCCTGTTTTCACCTTCCTGCCCAGGCCATTTATGTGTCACTTTATGTGGTAATAACTTTAAAACACTTTTACTTATACAGGCCATTCTGATATTGTTTTCTCGTCACATATTGTACTTCATAACAGTGGTAAAAATGAGTAAAAAAATATCATTTTTATTCATAAAAAAAATATTTAGCAAAAATTTTGAAAAATGTGCAAATTTTTATTTCTCTACTTTTATAATAAAGATAGTAATACCTCCAAAAATAGTAATTACTTTATAATTTCCCATATGTCTACTTCATGTTTGGATCATTTTGAAAATGACATTTTATTTTTTGGGGACGTTAGAAGGCTTAGAAGTTTGGAAGCAAATCTTGAAATTTTTGGGAAAATTTCCAAAACCCACTTTTTAACCACTTGCCATCTGGGCCATTTGCCCCCTTCCTGACCAGGCCAAATTTTGCAAAACTGACATATCTCACTTTATGTGGTAATAACTTTGGAACTCCTTTATTTATCCAAGTCATTCAGAGATTGTTTTCTCGTGACACATTGTACTTCATGATAATCATAAATTTGAGTCAAAATATTTCACCTTTATTTATAAAAAAATCCCAAATTTACCCAAAAATTTGAAAAATTCGCAATTTTCTAAAGTTCAATTTCTCTGCTTTTAAAACAGAAAGTGATACCTCATAAAATATTTATTATTTAACATTCCCCATATGTCTACTTTATGTTGGCATCATTTTGGAAATGTCATTTTATTTTTTTAGGACGTTAGAGGGCATAGAAGTTTAGAAGCAATTCTTCAAATCTATAAGAAAATTGCCAAAACCCACTTTATAAGGACCAGTTCAGGTCTGAAGTCACTTTGTGGGGCCTACATAGCGGATACCCCCATAAATGACCCCATTGTAGAAACTACACCCCTCAAGGTATTCAAAACCGATTTTACAAACTTTGTTAACCCTTTAGGCGTTCCACAAGAATTAAAGGAAAATGGAGATCAAATTTTTAAATTTCACTTTTTTGGCAGATTTTCCATTTTAATCAATTTTTTTCTTTAACACATCGATGGTTAACAGCCAAACAAAACTCAATATTTATTACCCAGATTCTGCGGTTTACAGAAACACCCCACATGTTGTCATAAACTGCTGTATGGGCACACGGCAGGGCGCAGAAGAAAAGGAACTCCACATGGTTTTTAGATGCCATGTCCCATTTGAAGCCCCCTGATGCACCCTTACAGTAGAAACTCCCAAGAAGTGACCCCATTTTGGAAACTAGGGGATAAGGTGCCAGTTTTATTAGTACTATTTTTGGGTACATATGATTTTTTGATCATTCATTATAACACTTTATGGGGCAAGGTGACCAAAAAATTGGTTGTTTTAGCACAGTTTCTATTTATTTATTTTTACAGCGTTCACCTGAGGGGTTCAGTCAAGTGACATTTTTATAGAGCAGATCGTTACGGACGTGGCGATACCTAATATGTATACTTTTTCTCATTTATTAAAGTTTTACACAATAATAGCATTTTAGAAACAAAAAAATTATGTTTTAATGTGTCCATGTTCTGAGAGCTATAGTTTTTTTTATTTTTTGAGAGATTTTCTTATGTAGGGGCTCATTTTTTGCGGGATGAGGTGACGGTTTTATTGGTACAATTTTGTGGGACATACGCGTTTTTGATCACTTGGTGTTGCACCTTTTGTGATGCACGGTGCCAAAAATTGCTTGTTTTGACACAGTTTTTTATTTTTTATTTTTACGGTGTTCACCCGAGGGGTTAGGTCATGTGATATTTTTATAGAGCTGGTTTTTACGGACACGGCAATACCTAATATGTATACTTTTTTTTATATGTTTCACTTTAACACAATAATAGCATTTTTGAAACCAAAAAAATGATGTTTTAGTGTCTCCATGTTCTAAGAGCTATAGTTTTTTTATTTTTTGAGAGATTTTCTTATGTAGGGGCTAATTTTTTGCCGGATGAGGTGACGGTTTTATTGGTACTATTTTGTGGGACATACGCGTTTTTGATACAAGACCTCTGGGGGACATTTACTTCACTTTTTTTTTTCACAGTTGATTTCTCCTGTAACTGGGGCTAACATAGTAGCCCCAGTTACAGGACAAATACACCCCTATAGAGGCTGTACAGCAGCAATCCTGCGCTGTACAGCCTCACAGCAGGGCTGATCGAGGTCTCTGAGAGACCTCACACAGCTCCTGCACACTCCGGTCACGGCGGTCACATGACCGCCGGGCCGGAACAGGAAGCGCACAGCGCTTCCTTCTCTGCAGACACAGCGCTCGGTGAGCGCTGTGTCTGCAGTGATCTAGAAGGCAGGGACACCTGGGCACTGTCCCTGCCTTGTCCTAGGGTTGCCCTGCTGTCACTGACAGCGGGCAACTCGATCAGCAGCTGCACGATTAGCGTGCAGCTGCTATTTCTGAAAGGTAGTTCTAAAACGTGCTTTCAGAAATAGACGTCCACCCATAGGACGTTTATATCCTATGGGCGGACGTAAAGCGGTTAAGGACCAGTTCAGGTCTGAAGTCACTTTGTGAAGCTTACATAATAGAAACCACCTAAAAATGACCCCACTTTAGAAACAACACCCCTCAAGGTATACAAAACTGTTTTACAAACTTTGTTAACCCTTTAAGTGTTCCACAAGAATTCATGGAAAATAGAGATGAAATTTCAGAATTTCACTTTTTTGGCAGATTTTACATTTTAATCAAATTTTTCCAGTAGCAAAGCAAGGGTTAACAGCCAAATAAAACTCAATATTTACACCAGTTGCAAAGTCATTTATCACATATCTAGGCATCAAGATAGGTAAAACCTTGGAATCCATCTACAGGCTAAACTATGTCCCTTTAATAAATAATATCATAAATGAGTTATGACAATGGCACAACCTCCCTTTATCCTTAATGGGCCGAAATAATCTCCTCAAAATGATGTCAATGTCTAAACTATTATATCCCCTACAAACTATACCTATTCTCTTGAAGCATGCTGACATAAATAGGATAAGCAAAGCTTTCACAACCTTTCTTTGGCACGGCAAGCGCCCAATAATTAGTTTGCGTAAGCTAATAGCCCCTAAGGAATTGTGTGGTATAGCTTTCCCAGATGTAAGAGGTTATAACCTGGCTTGTATGGCAAAACACATTGCTGATTGGATTAATGGCACTGGCTTTTATTCTGCCTTGCCTTTCGAAGCTGGTTTCTGCGCTCCCTGGTCCTTGGTAGCCCTATTACACGCGAGATTGATTAGCATTCCCGCTTGGATGAAAAACTCTGTCCTCATCAAGGATACCATTGCTACATGGAGAATTCTGAGGAAAAAGTTTTGGTTATCATATAGGATATCTAAGCACCTTCTATTGTGGAATAACCTGGAGTTTCCACAAGGATATACAAATAGTCTTTTCAAAGAATGGGCATTAACCGCCTCACGTCCGCCCATAGGATATAAACGTCCTATGGGTGGACGTCTATTTCTGACAGCACGTTTTAAAACGTCCTGTCAGAAATAGCAGCTGCACGCTAATCGTGCAGCTGCTGATCGGGTTGCCCGCTGTCAGTGACAGCAGGGCAACCCTAAGACAAGGCAGGGACAGTGCCCAGGTGTCCCTGCCTTCACGATCGCTGCAGACACAGCGCTCACCGAGCGCTGTGTCTGCAGAGCAGGAAGCGCTGTGCGCTTCCTGTTCCGGCCCGGCGGTCATGTGACCGCCGTGACCGGAGTGTGCAGGAGCTGTGTGAGGTCTCTCAGAGACCTCGATCAGCCCTGCTGTGAGGCTGTACAGCGCAGGATTGCTGCTGTACAGCCTCTATAGGGGTGCATTTGTCCTGTAACTGGGGCTACTATCTCAGCCCCAGTTACAGGAGAAATCAACTGTGAAAAAAAAAAGAAAAAGTGAAGCAAATGTCCCCCAGAGGTCTTGTATGACCTTATGGGGGACGAAAAGTGTAAAAAAAAATAAAAAAAATAAAGGGTTGAAAAAATAAAATAAAATAAAGTTTCACATGTAAAAAAAAAAAAGTTCCCAAGTTAGGAATAAAAAAAAAAATATTAAAATAGAAAAAATAAAGTAAAATAGACATATTTAGTATTGCCGCGTCCGTAAAAACCAGCTCTATAAAAATATCACATGACCTAACCCCTCAGATGAACACCGTAAAAAAATAAATAAAAAAAACTGTGTCAAAACAAGCAATTTTTGTCACCTTGCATCACAAAAGGTGCAACACCAAGTGATCAAAAACGCGTATGTCCCACAAAATGGTACCAATAAAACCGTCACCTCATCCCGCAAAAAATGAGCCCCTACATAAGAAAATCTCTCAAAAAATAAAAAAACTATAGCTCTTAGAACATGGAGACACTAAAACATAATTTTTTTGGTTTCAAAAATGCTATTATTGTGTTAAAGTGAAACAAATAAAAAAAAGTATACATATTAGGTATTGCCGCGTCCGTAAAAACCAGCTCTATAAAAATATCACATGACCTAACCCCTCGGGTGAACACCGTAAAAAAAAAAAAAAAAACTGTCAAAACAAGCAATTTTTGTCACCTTGCATCACAAAAGGTGCAACACCAAGTGATCAAAAACGCGTATGTCCCACAAAATGGTACCAATAAAACAGTCACCTCATCCCGCAAAAAATGAGCCCCTACATAAGAAAATCTCTCCAAAAATAAAAAAACTATAGCTCTCAGAACATGGACACATTAAAACATAATTTTTTGGTTTCAAAAATGCTATTATTGTGTAAAACTTTAATAAATGAGAAAAAGTATACATATTAGGTATCGCCACGTCCATAACAATCTGCTCTATAAAAATGTCACTTGACTGAACACCTAAGGTGAACGCTGTAAAAATAAATAAATAGAAACTGTGCTAAAACAACCAATTTTTTGGTCACCTTGCCCCATAAAGTGTTATATTGAATGATCAAAAAATCATATGTACCCAAAAATAGCACTAATAAAACTGGCACCTTATCCCCTAGTTTCCAAAATGGGGTCACTTCTTGGGAGTTTCTACTGTAAGGGTGCATCAGGGGGCTTCAAATGGGACATGGCATCTAAAAACCATGTGGAGTTCCTTTCCTTCTGCGCCCTGCCGTGTGCCCATACAGCAGTTTACGACCACATGTGGGGTGTTTCTGTAAACCGCAGAATCTGGGTAATAAATATTGAGTTTTGTTTGGCTGTTAACCATCGATGTGTTAGAGAAAAAAATTGATTAAAATGGAAAATCTGCCAAAAAAGTGAAATTTAAAAATTTGATCTCCATTTTCCTTTAATTCTTGTGGAACGCCTAAAGGGTTAACAAAGTTTGTAAAATCGGTTTTGAATACCTTGAGGGGTGTAGTTTCTACAATGGGGTCATTTATGGGGGTATCCACTATGTAGGCCCCACAAAGTGACTTCAGACCTGAACTGGTCCTTATAAAGTGGGTTTTGGCAATTTTCTTAAAAATTTGAAGAATTGCTTCTAAACTTCTAAGCCTTCTAACGTCCTAAAAAAATAAAATGACATTTCCAAAATGATGCCAACATAAAGTAGACATATGGGGAATGTTAAATAATAAATATTTTATGAGGTATCACTTTCTGTTTTAAAAGCAGAGAAATTGAAATTTAGAAAATTGCGATTTTTTTAGATTTTTGGGTAAATTTGGGATTTTTTCATAAATAAAGGTGAAATATTTTGACTCAAATTTATGACTATCATGAAGTACAATGTGTCACGAGAAAACAATCTCTGAATGACTTGGATAAATAAAGGCGTTCCAAAGTTATTACCACATAAAGTGAGATATGTCCGTTTTGCAAAATTTGGCCTGGTCAGGAAGGGGGCAAAGGGCCCAGATGGGAAGTGGTTAAAGGGAATCCTACAGGTCAGGCACTTGCTACATCCCGTGGAGCCCAGATGGCTTAGGGAGTCGGAAGTGATAGATAAATTCTCTTTAACCCCTTTTCAAACTATACAATATGCTCAAGTAAAGGCAGCCATATACTCAAATCTACTAATGGTTCACAAGGAAATAAAGCATAATATTTTGGACACAATATTGGAGCTGGGGGAGGGAGAACTTCAGTCTCCCACTTATACTACAGATTGCGAACTGAAGAACTATTAAATGATAGAGAAGGAAGTTTTCAAAAATGGGAAGAGCAGATGGGTTTAGTAAACATTACACAATTGATGCATAAGGGATGGTTGCAAGTTAGGAAGCATATAATAAATGAAGTATGGAGAGACACTCAGTTGAGAATTATCCATAGGGCCATCTTTGGTTTT
Organism: Bufo bufo; assembly: GCF_905171765.1. Lineage (NCBI taxonomy): Eukaryota > Metazoa > Chordata > Amphibia > Anura > Bufonidae > Bufo > Bufo bufo. Next base: position 514,438,810 of record NC_053390.1, on the reverse strand, counting down.
AATGTACCTTCTCACCCGCTCAAACCCGACCGTATAACACACTGTCCTAAATATCATATAGGTCCTAAATATCATATAGGTCATACAGACCTTTTTCATGGACTTTGGACGTGTTCCAGTAGTAGACAGCTTTGGTCTGAGGTGGGTGATATGGTGGAGGGATTATGGGGGAGAAAATTGAGATTGACCCCAATGTTGTTCCTTTTTCACTGTAAAGGGGAAGAAAATGATGGGGGAAGCCTTCCTGATCTTTTTCACTCAATTTGTATGGTTGTTAAACGATGTATCTTACAGCAATGGCTGCAACCTGAAATCCCCACATTACACAACTAAAACAGTTGTTTCATCTAGAACGTTTGGCGACCTTTCAGTCAAAAGAACGTTCCACTCATAAATTGTTCAAAAAATGGAAATATTTTATTCTTAAGCACATGTCAGCCAATGAGATTCAATTCATAATGAAACCATTTTCCTTAACAGAATGATATTTATTAGAACAACTGAAAGGAAGATTGGGCAGACTACAGATTAGGGACGCACACATAGTGGGATAGGTGGCTTGTTGAACAAGACCCTCTTTGGTCTTTGAAGTACAGTCCCTGACAAAATTCTTGTCGCTTGTGTACAAATTGACCTGAAGTGCCGATAAAATATATTTCTAATCAAGATTTTGTTACAAGAAATGGGTCATTTTAATCCCAACAGCTTTTGTAATAATGTTTCAGTGCAAAACGAAACTGACAAAAAGTATTCTAATATTCACAGCTTGGTAAAGCCCATTGAGTCAATTTTTGCCAAGACATAAGTGTTGTCGCCTTGTCATATGAGCGTCACCTGTGACTAATAATGGATCAATTTGGTCTCAGGTGTGTATAAAAAGAACCCCAGTACACTAGACCTTCACATCAACTGCAACTAGACTTCTGCAAACATGCCTAAGATTCACCCGGAGACTAAAGTGTTGATTATCCAGAGGCTGAAGACCAGATCCACTGCTGATGTGGCAGACACCTTCAATGTGTCTCAACGTCAAGTTCAGAGGATAAAAAAAGATTTGAAGAGACTGGAGACGTTTTGGACAAGGTACCAGGTCAGGCCGACCCCGCAAGACAACTGCTCGAGAGGACTGTTTGTTGGCTCAAAAATCCAAGGCCAGACCATTTTCCACTGCAGCAGAGCTCCACGAGACCTGGTCACCTGAAGTCCCTGTGTCAACCAGAACAGTTTGTCGGATTCTGTGTCGAAATGGCCTCCATGGTCGAATCAGTGCCCATAAGCCAGCACTAAACAAAAGACAATTGAAAAACCGTGTGGCATTTGCCAAGGGCCACAGCCTGCTAAAAGGATGGACGCTGGAAAAGTGGCAGAAGGTGGATTTTTCAGATGAATCTCCTGTTGAATTACACCACAGTCGCCGCAAATATTGCAGGAGACCTACTGGAACCTGCATGGAGCTGAGATTTACCCAGAAAACAGTAAAGTTTGGTGGAGGCAAAATCATGGTCTGGGGTTACATCCAGTATGGGGGTATGCGAGGGATATGCAGGATGGAAGGCAAAATCAATAGTTTAAAATACCAATAAATCTTAGCTACCTCTTATATTCCCAACCATAAAAAAGGCCAAATTCTGCAGCAGAATGGTGCTCCATCGCATACTTCCATCTCCACATCAAAGTTCCTTAAAGCGAAGAAGATGCTCCAGGATTGGCCAGCCAAGTCACCAGACATGAACATCATTGAGCATATGTGTTGTAGGAAGAAAGAGGAAGCATGGAAGACGAAACCAAAGAATATTGATGAACTCTGGGAGGCATGCAAGACAGTTTTCTTTGCTATTCCTGATGACTTCATCAATAAATTGTATGAATCCTTACCAAAGCGCATGGATGCTGTCCTTCAAGCTCATGGAAGTCATACAAGCTATTAAATTTGGATCTTACAGCACCACTACTTAATTTGCTGACATATTTTTGGATTTGCAGTTAAGTTGTTCAATTTCTGTATAGGCGACAAAACTTTTGTCTTGCCAAAATTTGACCTTTCTGTCTTGATTAAATGATATATCTTTTTTCAGTGAAACTAATTTATTTCAGTGCATTAAACATTATTTGGGAGGGCTTTAGCTTTTCATATGAGTTATTTCTAACACCAATTGATTAATTAAAAGTCAGGTTAATAGCAGGAGTTTCTACAAAATAGAGAAGCGACAAGACTTTTGTCAGGGACTGTATTTTTACTCATACAAAGTACAAACCAAATTTGGTCAGGCAGATTGTCATATGTAATATTCCAATTCACGCAAGATGCATGATATTTTTCACACTTGTTGATCCTTTGATATTGCGAGTGATGTTCTAAAGATGTTGTTTTTATTATTTTTCACACTGTGATTTTTATTGTGTATTTGGGTCTGCGTACCCATATTATATTTGCTTTAACTCAATGCCTCTATTTGTCTAATACTGCTTCTATTGGGTGTTACGCCCTATTTGTATGTTATGAAAAAGATGAAAATAAAAAAATTTCAAACAAAAACTCAATATTTATTACCCTGATTCTTCGGTTTACAGAAACACCCCACATGTGCTGGTAAACTGCTGTACGGGCAGATTTATCTGAACTGGTTTTTAGATGCCATGTCCCATTTGAAGCCCCCCTGATGCACCCCTACAGTAGAAACTGAAAAAAGTTGCCACATTTTGGAAACTACGGGATAAGATGCCAATTTTATTGGCACTATTTTGGGGTACATATGATTTTTTATTGCTCTATATTAAGTTTTTTGTGATGCAAGGTAACCAGAAAATGGATGTTTTGGCACTGTTTTTATTTTTTATTTTTAACAACATTCATCTCACAGGTTAGATAATGCGCTATTATTATAGAGCAGGTTGTTACGGATGCAATGATATCAAATATGTCTACTTTCTATGATGTTTGTTTTAGTTTTACATAATAAAGCATTTTTGAAAACAAAAATTATGTTTTTGTATCTCTATTTTCAGAACGCCCTATTTTTATTTATTTTTTCTGCCGATCGTCTTGTGCAGGGGCTCGTTTTTTGAAGGAAGAGTTGACTTTTTTTTTGTACCAATTACGGGTACATATGATTTTTTGATCATTCATTATTACACTTCATGGGGCAAGGTGACCAAAAAATTTGTTGTTTTGGCACAGTTTTTATTTATTTATTTTTACAGCATTTGCCTGAGGGATTAGATTATGTAACTGTTTTATAGAGCAGATCGTTACGGACGTGACCATATGGTGGAAATAATTAAGTGTATCCATAGTCTGAGAGCCATAGCTTTTTTATTTTTTGACAGATTCTCTTAGGTAGGGGCTAATTTTTTGCGGGATGAGGTGATGGTCTGATTGACACTATTTTGGGGGGCATACGCCTTTTTGATCACTTGCTGTTGCAATTTTTGTTATGTAATGTGACACAAATGGCTTGCTTTACACAGTTTTTTTTTTACGGTGTTCACCTGAGTGGTTAGGTCATGTGATATTTTTATAGAGCTGGTTGTTACGGATGTGGCGATACCTATTATGTATTTTTTTAAATGTATTTTACTTTAGCACAATAATAGCAGTTTTGAAACAAAAAAAATGATGTTTTAGTGTCTCCATGTTCTGAGAGCTATATATATATATTTTTTAGGGTGATTGTCTTAGGTAGGGGCTAATTTTTTGCGGGATGAGGTGACGGTTTTATTGATACCATTTTGTGGGACATACGCCTTTTTGATCGCTTGGTGTTACACTTTTTGTGATGTAAGGTGACAAAAAAGGCTTTTTTTTTTTACACAGTTTTATTTTTTATTTTTTATGGTGTTTATAGGACAGGGTGGATCATGTGATATATTTATAGAGCCGGTCATTACGGACACGGCAATACCTGATATGTGTGGGCTTTCTGTTTTTTATTATAAAATAAGGGGAAAGGTGCGTTTTTTTTTTCTTTTTTACTTTATTAAATTTATTACTCTATTAATTTTATTAAAAAATCTTTTTTAACTTTTTTTTTCTTTACTTTATTTCTGATGTTCACTTTTGGGGGTCTGATCCCCTCTGCAATACATTACAATACATCTGTATTGTAATGCATTGCCTGTTAGTGTATGACACTGAGTCATACACTAACAGGTTGCCTAGGAGACCCAGCCTGAGGCTGGATCTCCTCGGCACCCGTAGAAGGCAGTTCCCAATGCCGTGCAAGGCATTGGGCAGCCTCTGCACGGCATCGGGCTGCCTTGTCACGCATCGGGTCCCCACCACAGCAGCGCTGGGACTCGATGCGATCACTCATCTGACACAAACCCCTTCTATGTCGCGGTCAGCGCGGACCGCGGCATAGAAGGGGTTAATCCACCGGCATCGACTTTTACAGTGATGCCGGCGGATACAGCAGGGCCCCGGCTACCAGGGACTGCCGGGCCCCTGCAGTCATCGCGCAATCACCATGACGTACTATTACATCAAATTGCCGGAACGCAGAGGTTCCCGTGACATAGTAGTACGTCATAGGTCGGGAAGGGGTTAAAGCATAAATTTTGGATACTTGGTCCCAACAAGCCACTATCTTTTTGCCATAACACTGTGTGTTAGTTTAAACACACACTTCCCTCAATAAGGGACAATTTTTGGAAGCTTTCTAATATTAAAACACATGTGAGTTTTTTAAACATACTGTTTGTTAACAAAGTCAAATATACATTTAGCCATAGCTATATACTGTATGCTGTCATTGCGTTCAAGAGGGTGATGGTGGGGGGAACAAAAATTCATAAATTTTTTTACATAAAGAGACATCTTTTCATAAACAATCTTAGGAGACTAGAGGGTGTTACATACTAATTTTCAGGGCAATTGGAGCAGCTTTGATTTGCGTATAATCAATTTGAGTAAAAATCACAAAACTATTTGGGATTTGGGTACGAATCACAAAACAAATTTCAAGAAATCCGCTCATCTCTAATTTTAATATAAATTGCTATTGAATAATGAAATGTATCTTTTTTAAATATTCCCCGTGCATTATAACAATGGCTATATAGGCATACACCATTTGGTATAACAGAATTATGAATATAATATCATGTAATATCTACAGAGTAGACCAGAGGGGGTCCGACACCTGGGACCCCCGCTGATCAGATGTATGAGAAGGCATCGGAACTTCTGTGAGCACACCGGAGCCTTCTCACAGCTTTTTCTAGGCCAGTGACAACACATTCATTTTCACATAGCATAGGTGCAGCTGAGCCTTAAAGGAATTAATGGGGCTGAGCTGCGATACCAAGTTCAGTCGCTATACAATGTACAGCGCTATGCTTGGTAAGCACAATGAAGGCTACGGTACTCACAGAAGTTCCGGTGCCTTCTCAAACAGCTGATTGGTGGGGTCCCAGGTGTCAAACCCCCACCGATCAGATGGAAACCCCTTTTAAATTTGTATACTAAAACATGTCCAATGATCAAAGGAAAAATAATAACCTCTTTAACAAGGATAGTTAGGAAAGCACATTTTATCATAACAGCCAGCTTTGCACACACTGTACTCAATCAAGCATTATCTACTTTGGCCTAGTAAGCTGCAGTATAGGTATGATGAAAGTTACCGTAAGTAAAGTGGGTCTTCAGTTACACATAAAAAAGGAAAACTAAAGCTGTGACATCAGGAAACGCAACTAGTGCCAGGGTTGATGGAAGACATACTTGAATAATTTTTAAACAACAAAGGATCCAAAACACAAGAGATAGAATGCAGACTAGCACTTGGTAGGATAAGGATGACAAAATTAGAAAAGATGTATAATGATGTGTTCATAGCAGAGTGATCAGCATTGTCCAGGCTGTGAAGAAGTGATAAGAAAAGTAGCAATGCCTTTGAACTTTGACTTAGTGGAAAACATTTGAGAATAGCAAAGAAAATAGGAATCTAGCTTAAATTGCTGAAAAGATGCTGCCTTATGGGATAAATGTAAATTGGGGGCTATCAGCCATAGGGGGGGCCATTTTTTTTTTTTAGGAGAACCTAATACCCTTCATTTATCGTATAACACCCCCAGCCCCTCATAGTGTATAGCATACAACACTTTGCAGTATACAGTGCAATACCCCACAGTATACAGTATATAACACCGCCCAGTATATAGTACCACACAGTAGGCAATACATAGCATACAGCACCCCACATTATGCAGTATAGCACCCTATAGTATACAGCATCCCACAGTATGCAGTATAGCATCCTATAGTATACAGCACCCCACAGTATGCAGTATAGCACCCTATAGTATACAGCACCCCACAGTATGCAGTATAGCACCCTATAGTATACAGTATCCCACAGTATTATGCAAAATAACTGTGGAGCCCCAGTTATGGGTCTTCAACACAGTGAAAGCCAGATATCCCTCAAAGGAAGGAAAACCGAGCAAAGGGGTGTCCCCATTACAGAGATCACCAAATCCACCATATTAAGTGACCCCTATGTCAAGATCCCGCTCTTTTACATGCTTTAAGGATGTGACGGGGAAAACCTAAGCCATTTATCCATCCACAGACAGCTGTTTCGGGGTGTTGCCCCTCATTAGTGTGGAGTAGGATTCTGGCTTACCAGGAGCAATGCCTTGGAGACTACTCAAACAAAACAATAGCTGATCTTTGGGAGACCAGCTACAGAAAACACTGCGGAGCCTCATTTAAGAGTCTCGACACAGCAATCCACACAGCTCCCCCCCCTCCCCCCCACTTGGCATGCCACTGCTAAGCACTGATGGCTGAATTAAGCCAGGTTGGGGAATCAGTGATGGGATGTTCTCAAACCCAGGGAAGTCTGTAGCTAGTAAGTCATAATCATCAACATTAAAATAAATAAACACTTAAAAAGATCACTTTGTGTGTAATGAATCTATAATTAATATTATATGGCTTTCACATTTTGAATTGAATTACAGAAATAACTTTTTGATGATATTCTACTTTATTGAGTATGCATGTAGTGCCCTGGAGCAGGAGTATTTAGAAGTTTTGACATTTGTAGACATTTGCCTATTTCCCCTATACAAAGTCATCAACTCCTCACTTTACTTTAAAGGGTTAACTTGCATTGACTTATACTGTTTAATACTATTTAACTGCATTTTATATGTTTGTCATCATATATATCCTGTTCATTTGCATTGTGTTTGCATGGCACTGTGGAAAGGGTTAATGAATACTTTTGGAGGGAAAAAACAGCCTTGTTTACTATCAAAACCTGCTTTTGTCTGGAAAAAAATGCTCTGTCATTTCCATTGAGTATCATTGAAGCTCTAATGCAAATCTATGAGAGACGGGAGTTGTAACATTCTATTTGTTTGTGCCGAGTTTCTCCACACCACTCCTCCCACTAGAAGGTTCTAGTTTAGCAAAAAACTGTATATAAAGAGAGCAGTCAAAGTCCCTAGTGTTCTGCAGGTAGGGAATAGTGCTTAGAAGACGAAAGTCTGCTATACTATTAAGTAATCAGAAAAAGAAGCTGATACGGGATACTCTGGCACAGACCCCGGATCACAAGCCTTTGGCCAGGGTCCCAGCCTTTTAAGAGAGAAAAGGAGGGACAGCTAGCTCAGGCCTTTTCTGAGAATCAAACCCTTCTTCTGCCAGGGAGGAGACTGGAGATGCCAGCCCTATGCCTCACCTATATTGTTTTGCACCTGAATTCCTCCAATGAAGAAGCACCCTGGTTTACTGCAGACCCTAACTCTCTGGACTTATTTCGCATTGGGGTGAATCACGCCTTACCATCCCTTCCAGAGAGCAGCAACATGTGGTGGGGCCACCACAAACCCAGCCACCGCATGCTGTCTCAGCAATTCATGCTTGTAAGGCTTCTTTCACATCACCGCTAGGCTTTCCGTTATATTTGTAATCCGTTCAAAATAACGGAAAGTAAATAAATAACGGAAAGCCAACAGACACTAACAGAAAGCATATTTTATGTCTTTTTAATGTACTGACGAAACTGATCCTTTTAAAAAACACAATGCATTTGTTCGCTTTCCGTTATGTTCCGTTATTCATTGTTTTTAAACGGATCATTTTTTTAAAAAAATCAAATTTATTTGAGCATGCTCAGAAAAAAAAACGGAACAGAAAAACGGATTGCATAACCGATCACATACAAAGCAATCCTGTAACGGTCGCGTAGACACACACACAGGGGGGAGGATAGTGGCCACTGCGCTCCACCCTCACCCCTGGCCCTGCCTACTTGCCTCACGAGTCCTGATGACAGGGGACAACTGGATGGCAGTCCTTAACTTAGGATACGTGCGGGAAGGACAGACAAGACAAATAACGGATAGTGAACGGACTGGGTCAAAACCAAGAGGACAACGCAGTACAGAGGGATAAGCAAAGAAAGGTCAGGAGAAGCCAGGGTCATAAATGCCAGGAGAGTTGAGACGTACCAAAGGAGTCCGCAAAGAATAGTCAGGTGGAAGCCGAGGTCAATATACCAGGAAGGATGCGCAGTACAGGAGGAGCAGGCAAAGGATCGTCAGGGAACAGGATCAGGTAAGTACACAGGTATCCAACAACTGCCAGGAACCTAAATTAACAGGCAACCTGTGGCCAGCAGGCTGCCTGTATTTATAGTGGGGAGTGAGGGTCATGTGACGTGGCCAGCGTCACATGACCGACAGACCGACCAGTCGAGCACCGAGTGATCAGCTCGGCGCTCAAGGCAGACCGAGGAGCAGTGAGCCTCCCAGCTAGCAAAGCCACCCTGGGAACGAGGTCAAACACAGATCCTCGCTCCCGAAGCTAAGCAGCAGGTCTGCGGCTGATGGGAGACCGAGTGCGCCTTTGGTACCCCGTTACAAATCCGTTACAATCCGTCACTCATTGACTTTAATGCAAAACAAAACGGATCAGGCACAAAGTCCTGCATGTAGGATTTTTTTTTTCCGTCTACAATAACTAGTGATGTCCCGAACTATTCGCCGGTGAGCAGTTCACTGCGAACATAGCTTGTTCGCGTTCGCCGCGGCGGGCAAACATATGCGATGTTCGGTCCGCCCCCTATACATCATCATTGAGCAAACTTTGACCCTGTACCTCACAGTCAGCAGACACATTCCAGCCAATCAGCAGCAGACCCTCCCTCCCAGACCCTCCCACCTCCTGGACAGTATCCATTTTAGATTCATTTGGAAGCTGCATTCTTAGTGAGAGGAGGGACAGTGCTACTGCTGCTGCTGATTTAATAGGGAAAGCGTTAGCTAGGGCAGTGTTCTGTGTCCACAGACTCATCTGCTGTAAGGACAGCGCCCACACAGACTTTACTGTGGCCACTGGCCAGGCCACCACTCATACCGTTACAGGATGTCACAATACCTTGCAGATAAAACTAAAGTAAATTATTTTTTTCTCTGTAATAAATATAATCGCAGTTGCAAGCCAGTGAGTGTCTGGCCCACACAGACTGTACTGTGGCCACTGGCCAGGCCACCACTCATACCGTTACAGGGTGTCACAATACCTTGCAGATAAAACTAAAGTCAATTTATTTTTTCTCTGTGATATAATCGCAGTTGCAAGCCAGTGTGTGTCAGGCCCACACAGACTGTACTGTGCCCACTGCCCACCACTTATATAGGGTGGCACAGTACCTTGCACGCATAGTACCACTTATCTAAAAAAAAAATGACAGGCAGAGGCAGGCCACCCCGCAGGGGCCGTCGTGGTCATGGTGCTGTGATTTCCACTGGCCCTGGAATAATGCCCAGTGTTCAGAGGCTACGTACCCTGAATCCGAAAAATTCTGAGGACATAGTTGACTGACTTACACAGGACCCAATCTTCAACAGCTTCCGCTAAGAACCTTGACACACCATCCTCCTCCAGCTCAGCTTCGATCACCTGCTCTCAAGTTACCCCTCTCCCGCCAGCCGCCACCACCACCACTACCACCACAGCCACCACAGCCGCTTCACTTGATCCGTTGAGTTATTTACACATCAGTTGGATGAAATTAGTGATGCGCAACCATTATTGCCAGAGGATGTAGATAACAGGGATATGTCTCAGTCAGGCAGGATTACACACATGGACGTACAGTGTGATGATGATGATGATGTTGTACCCGCTGCTGCTTCCTTTGCTGAGGTGTCAGATTCAAGTGAAGTGGTTGATGATGACGATGTATCCGTGGATGCCACGTGGGTGCCTGTTTGAAGAGAAGAAGAAGAGGGGGAAAGTTCAGAAGGGGAGACAGAGAGAAGGAGGAGACGAGTTGGAAGCAGGGGGAGGTCGATTTTTTTTGTGTGTCTGCCTCTGATAACAGCAATGCCATTTGCAACCTGTGCCAAAAGAAACTGAGTCGTGGGAAGTCCAACACCCACCTCGGTACAACTGCTTTGTGAAGGCACATGATCTCACATCACAAACGCCAATGGGATCAACACATGAGTACAAGCAGCACACAAACTCAAAGCCATCATCCTCCTCCTGGTCCAGCATCTTCAGCCACGTCAACCACTGCTGTCCTCCTTGCCCCCTCTCAACCACCCGCCACTCCGCCTCTCACCTTTAGAAGTTCCATCTCATCTGCCCACAGTCAGGTGTCTGTCAAGGAAATGTTTGAGCGTAAGAAGCTAATGTCACAGAGTCCCCTTCTTGTCCGGCGTCTGACAGCTGGCTTGACGGAACTCTTAGCCCGCCAGCTTTTACCATGTCGCTATTGGGACACTACAGTGGAGGGTACCCGGACAAATAGTTTTTTCAAAAAAGGCAATCCCAAACCTCTACTCTGTTATTGAAAAGGAGGTCATGGCATCTCTGGCATACAGTGTTGGGGCAAGGGTCCATCTGACCACTGATACCTGGTCTGCAAAGCACGGTCAGGGCAGGTATATCACGTACACTGCGCATTGGGTCAACCTGCTGACGGCTGACAAGCATGGAATGCGTGGCTCTGCAGCGGAGTTGGTGACACCGCCACGACTTGCAGGCAGGCCTACTGCCACCTCCTCTACTCCTCCTACTCCATCCTCTTCGATAACCTCCTCGGCTGAGTCCTCTTCTGCTGCGGCGTCTGGATGCACATCAACTGAATCCCCCCAGCTCCCCAGGGGCTATTCCACATCCCGGAAACGACAGTGTCACGCTGTCTTGGGGTTGACTTGCCTGGAAGCAGAGAGCCACACCGGACCAGCACTCCTGTCCGCCCTGAAGGCACAGGTGGATCAGTGGCTGACTCCGCACCAACTGGAGATCGGCAAAGTGGTGTGTGACAATGGAAGCAATTTGTTGGCGGCATTGAATTTGGGCAAGTTGTCACATGTGCCGTGCATGGCACATGTGTTGAATCTCATCGTACAACGCTTTGTGTCTAAGTACCCAGGCTTACAGGACGTCCTCAAGCAGGCCAGGAAGGTGTGTGGCCATTTCAGGCATTCCTACACGGCCATGGCGCACTTTTCCGATATTCAGCGGCGAAACAACATGCCAGTGAGGCGCTTGATTTGAGACAGCCCGACGAGTTGGAATTCAACACTCCTAATGTTAGACCGCCTGGTCCAACAAGAAAAAGTCGAGTATTTGTATGACAGGGGTGCTAGGACAGCCTCTGCGGAGCTGGGAATTTTTTTGCCACGTTACTGGACGCTCATGCGCAATGCCTGTAGGCTCATGCGTCCTTTTGAGGAGGTGACAAACCTAGTCAGTCGCACCGAAGGCACCATCAGCGACCTCATCCCATTTGTTTTCTTCCTGGAGCGTGCCCTGCGAAGAGTGCTGGATCAGGCTGTAGATGAGCGTGAAGAGGAAGAGTTGTGGTCACCATCACCACCAGAAACAGCCTTGTCATCATCGCTTGCCGGACCTGCGGCAACGCTGGAAGAGGAGTATGAGGAAGAGGAGTCAGAGGAGGAATGTGGCTTTGAGGAGGAGGAAGACCAACCACAGCAGGCATCCCAGGGTGCTCGTTGTTGTCACCTATCTGGGACCCGTGGTGTTGTACATGGCTGGGGGGAAGAACAGACCGTCAATGACATCAATGAGGACGAGGAACGGGAAATGAGTAGCTCGGCATCCAACCTTGTGCAAATGGGGTCTTTCATGCTGTCATGTCTGTTGAGGGACCCTCGTATAAAAAGGATGAAGGAGAACGACCTGTACTGGGTGGCCACGCTACTAGACCCCCGGTATAAGCAGAAAGTGGCGAAAATGTTACCAAATTACCGAAAGTCGGAAAGGATGCAGCAGTTCAAAACCAAAGTAAAAAATATGCTTTACACAGCTTATAAGGGGGATGTCACAGCACAATGGGAATCTAACTGGGGAAGAGGTGAAAGTAATCCTCCTCCTACCACGACCACGCCGCCAAGGACAGGACGCTTTACAGATGTGTTGTTGATGGAGGACATGCAGAGCTTTTTCAGTCCTACACATCGCCACAGCCCAGTGGCGTAGGGATCGCCATAGCAGCCATAGCAATGGCTATGGGGCCCTACGCCACTGGGGGCCCGCCGCCGACTGAGGATTAAAAAAATAAATAAAAATTCATGTGGCGAGTGGGCCGGGCGTGGTGCTGTGATAGGGGGCGGATAGGGGGCGGTCGGACTCGGAGCCGAAGGGCGGAGGTAGAGAGGCAGTCTGGGAGGTGGTTAGCCGGAAGTGGAGGAGGCGGAGTCGCAGACTCGGAGAGGCACATACAAGAATAGGAAGCTGCGTGCGAGGTGAGCTGCTGGAGTGTGGCTGGGTCAAGTGTCGGGGCCCACTGTGCCAGCTCACTCCTGCAGCTGCATATGATAGGTCCCAAATGTCGTGGGCGGCTGCCTGCATGTCCCGGCTTATGATAAGCCTGGTCATGCAGGCAGTGTGCTGCCTCTCACTCACTGTGCTCCGCCTCCTCACACAGCCAGGGAAAAGAGCTCGGGAGCCTCAGCCTTGAAAGAGAGAGAGACTTGCAGAAGGAGGGGCCGGGTCCCAGGAAAATAACCCGATCATTTCCTCCTCCTTCTGCAGTCCTCCGTGCTCCTGACATGCCCCACGTTCTTCTGTGATCACCAGAGGGTGACCACTCAGTGTGGCTACTCCTGCCTTTCTACCATCACTGCAGAGTAGTACTTGTCCATGCTAAATCTTTAGAGTGTGTCCTTAGTAGGTGTTGTCAGTAGTTACTGTCACTCAGCGCTGCTGTCACCACCAAGTATCGCTGATGACCCACCTTTAGGGTCCAGTCACACGACCGTAATTCATCGGGCTGCAAAAGATGCGGACCGCAACAGTTGTCAGTGTTCCCTGTACAGAGAGAGAAGGGGGCCCGTATAGAAAGGATCAGTATGAGGCTTCGTTCACATCACCATTTAGCCATTCCGTTCTCCTGCTCAGTAGGAGTAGGAAAATGGAAAGGACAGATTCGGAACATAACGGAGCCTACGGATCCCATAGACTATAATAAAGTCTGTTAGGTTTCCGCTCAGAAGATGATTTTGGAGCAGAAACAAAAGTAGTGCATGCAAGACTTTTGTCTCCGCTTCAAAAATCTTCTTCTGAGCGAACACCTAACAGACCCCACTACATTAAACAGATGTCTAGGATGGAATCAAGACGCATCTATGAGTTTGGATCAATGCTACCAGCCGGCTTAAATGCTGACCTCGAGATTTTTGGATTCTTGTAGGCTGGGTGCGCAATATCCGACTCACACGCCGCAGTTTGGTCGATTATCGACACTGCGTCGTGGACTCGGTCTGGGGCCCCCAGCCCTCATACATCCAATCAATACGACATCCAATCAATATGTTTCTTATTGCACATCTATTTTACATTCATTTGTCATTGGATTCAACCCTTGATTAGTGGAATTGGCTATGATACAAACAGGGCCATATTTTAATATGAAGGTCGATCATGTCTCTGGGGTCCATGCCAGATCCCCAATATTCAAAATATTCAGATATTTGTTCTGTTGGGTACATCCAATATGATGTGCCTATGCTTTTATATTTTTTATATATATTTTTTTATATATTTTAACATTTTATGGAATTTTATGTATTTATATTGAAACTATTCATAGTTTATTATATTTGTTCATCTTCGGGGTGGCTAGAATAAGAGATGACAAACTTCACTCACATGGTTATCAGAGAATGCACTATTGTTAATGAAATAATTGTTAAAGATGTTATATCTCAGTTAAACAACTAGATATAAAAAAATGCTTTCATACCTCAAGTCTACATACAACAGTAGAATCATGCAGCAGAAAAAACGCATATATGCTCAACAAAACCGCATGAATACCGCATGCAGAGAAACTGGAAAACGCATTCCAAAATGGAAATCCAGGAATCCATAATTTTGGGTGTCATTTGGGATATAAAAGGCGGAGGCATACAGGTGTCAAGGCACCACTGAGGAAGGGAAGGCTAATTCCCGAAACGCGTCTGGTCCGGACACCTGTGAGCAGTACCTCCGTGATCATTAGCGTGGCCATGCTACGAATATTACAATTGCAGTCGCAGTAACCTCTGTAGGAACAAACAAACACAGACCGAAGAGGCAGTTTCCTTGTTCCAGCCGGAGGATCACCACGCACGGACTAACCAAGTCCCGCTCCAACTCCCGCAATAGTTCGGGACAGCCAGCGTGAGCAGTTTGGAGCGTGACGCCGGCACTAACCTGCACCGCCTGCTACTTGTGTGGATAGGAAGGAAGGTAAGAACTATTCCTCCTCAAAGCATTGACTCACACATAAGGTTATGAATAATACCTACAGCTATTAAGCTTGTGATAACGTCAAAGTCCTATTGCACCGAAAACTCTGTGGAAGATATAATTACTATCATCCTAACCATGCCTTGGATATCTACCTGTGCTTGACGCGGTTCCATATATGGGATAAGGACTGATAGCCATACCTGGGATTTGACACACTGGTAGTGGATTTGCGTCTAGCCACTTGTCCTGTCAGCCCACACTGTTTGGACATTGCAAAGACAGTATATGTGAAGTGTGAAATTTCAGCACATTGATTCCGATTGGTGACTACATCATATGTTTTACATTTATCTTAATTGATTTTATGACTAATACATGTATCAATAAATTGATTTAATAAATTTTATTAAGTCCAAGTGCCTGAGTGCTCACCCACTATTTCCTTATCTATTACCTAACAGACCCCATTATAGTCTATGGGGTCCTTAGGATCGGTTCGGCTCAGTTATGTGCCAAATCCGTCCTTTCCATTCTCCTGCTCCTAAATGGAGCAGAGGAATGGAAATGCTGAAAGGTGATGTGAAAGAAGCCTGAGTTGTCACTGGGTTTTCACCGCTGTCTCAGGCGGCTGCCTGCATGGCACCAGCTTATGATAAGCCGGGCCATGCAGGCAGTGTTGTGCTCCACTCACTATGCGGTGCTCAGACAATGGATGGAGCGGACTGCGGCGGTGAGCCTGCCCCATACACAGCAGGGGCTGTGACGATCTCACCATCGTATAAGTGTCTGTCCATATGTATGTGTCTGTCCCTGTGCGTGTCCCTGCGTGTCCCTGTCCCTGTGTGTGTGTGTGTGTCTGTGTGTGTCTCCCTGTGTGTCACCATCACCATGCCCACAGTGTTCCCTTTGTCTTGACGCAGCTGCATCAGACGTTCTGTGCGGGGCAAGAAGAAGATGGAATAGGAGGCAGCGCCAACAACATGGAGTCCCATGGGAGAGGCACAGGGAGGCACATTAAGGACGTAGGTAACACTACCACATGATCTACACTAGTGTTATCTGTGGTTTTACATAGGACTGCAGGTAACACTACCACATTATCAGCTCTAGTGTTATCTGTGTTTTTTACATAGGACTGCAGGTAACACTACCACATTATCAGCTCTAGCGTTATCTGTGGTTTTTACATAGGACTGCAGGTAACACTACCACATTATCAGCTCTAGTGTTATCTGTAGTTTTACATAGGACTGCAGGTAACACTACAAAATGTTCTGTACTCAGATAGCCAGTACTGTGTTATCTGTGTTGTTACATAGGGCTCCAGGTGATATCTACTACATTATCTATACTCAGAGAGTTATCACTATGTAAGGGGGCCCACTAAGACTTTCTCGCCCAAGGGCCCACAAGGACGGATCCGGCATTTTTCCCCATAGGAATGTATTAGTGCCGGATCTGTCCTTCCGGCCTGCACATGCGCAGACCGGCAAAAATGTGAAAATAAATACAAGACGGATCCGTCTGTCCGCATGACAAGCGGAGAGACGGATCCGTTCTTGCAATGCATTTGTGAGACGGATCCACATCTGGATCACAAATGCTTTCAGTCACATCAAAATCAGCGGATCCGGCGGGCAGTTCCGATGACGGAACTGCCTGCCGGATCACACTGCCGCAAGTGTGAAAGTAGCCTAGGTGGCTGTTTCTTCGCCAAAATGCCATTAACCATTACCACACCACACTATTAAATAATGCAGCTGCGCCTGCCAGGCTGGAGCAGGTATATGTGTGAATAGGGAAGATGCTGAGATCCGGCTGTACCTCACAGTGAGGTACAGCCAGATCTCAGTATCTTCCCTAATCCATATTCACACATATACCTGCTCAAGCCTGGCAGGCGCAGCTGCATTATTTAAAGGGGGGGGCCCATAATTTTTTTTTGCTATGGGGCCCAGTAATTTCTAGGTACGCCCCTGCCACAGCCCTTCGGGATCCAGCCTTAGAGAACGACTCGACTGACAGGTAGCAGACTACCTCGCTTTAACTGCAGATATTGACACTCTGAGGAGCGATGAACCCCTTGACTACTGGGTGTGCAGGCTTGACCTGTGGCCTGAGCTATCCCAGTTTGCGATAGAACTTCTGGCCTGCCCCGCTTTAAGTGTCCTGTCAGAAAGGACCTTCAGTGCAGCAGGAGGCATTGTCACTGACAAGAGAAGTCGCCTCGGTCAAAAAAGTGTTGATTACCTCACCTTCATTAAGATGAATGAGGCATGGATCCCGAAGGGACTGACAGTGGGGGATACGTTTGACTAACAAAAGGCCTGATGACATGCCTTGGCCTCAAAATGGTCCCCACGCTGCTGTATTTAATGTCTGCATACCGGATGACTTTTGTGAATTCTCCGCCACCAACTAGGGTTCAAGCCGCAATGTTTTAGTCACCTTTCTGCGTGGAAAACATCAATTTTTCCGGCCACTGCTACAACAGCGGCTGCAACAATACCATTATTTTTCAGGCATGTGTACATGCCTAATTTTTCTGTCCTCTGGTGCTGCACTGTGGCTGCAAAAACAAAACAAAAAAAAAAGGCACATACAAGTGTCAATTCCCCTTCGTGATCATTACCTTGTTGTGGTGAAGGGGCTTGCGTATCACAATGAAGCGATCATCACCTCTATGAGTGTGTTGGCAATGTTGCCACACCCCAGATGATAAGGCCGTTGCTTCATTATGATCAGACCAAAAGCGATCGGCTGGATAATGTTTCATAGAAAAAACATTAATTTTCTTTTTTTTTTTTTTTAAGTTGTATTGGTTTTTAATACATAAAATAAAAAAATCATAATAAAGTCTCTTAATAGTTTATTAGAAATAATGCAGACAATTTAAAAAATCCCCATCAATTCCAATACAAAGCAAGTACAGAGCTCAGAACTAAATTATTTCAGGATGTCGTAATGGTTCGTTAATTTGACAATGGTTAATCAATTCGACACACGTCCCCAGATAGGGGACGTAACAGGGATTAAACTGATAGGAATAGTACTAGTTAAGACACCACTCATATAGGGTGTCACAGCACATTGCTCCGTGCACGCGCAGTGCCCCAACTTGGGAGTAAGAGGACCGACCAAGCTGCTTTTTCCATCTCCCGATTCCTAAAATCAATTCAGTTTGGTGTATCAGAGTTTGGTCTGTCACTGTGAAGGCAGTCGAAGGTACCCGGCCTAAATTTTTTTTTCACAAAAGGCAATCCCTGATATGGGACGTAACAGGGATTAAACTGATAGGAATAGTACTAGTTAAGACACCACTCATATAGGGTATCACAGCACATTGCTCTGTGCACGCGCAGTGCCCCAACTTGGGAGTAAGAGGACCGACCAAGCTGCTTTTTCCATCTCCCGGTTCCTAAAATCAATTCAACACAAGTTCCCGGATAGGGGACGTAACAGGGATTAAACTGATAAGAATAGTTAACACACCACTCATACCGTGTGGCAGAGTACATTGCACTTGCCACGCGCAGTGCCCCAAATTGGAAGTAACAAGAAGGACACACACAGATAAATCACATTTCTGCAAGGAGTTTGTCAACTTTTGACAACTGTTTGCGGTTGTCTAAAATCCATTCAATACACGTCCTGATAGGGGACGTAACAGGGATTAAACTGATGAGAATAGTACTACAGAAAATACCACTCATATCGTGTGTGACAGTAAATTGCACGGCGCAGACGCAGTGACCGTGGATTAAAACAAAGGGGAGGGAGCCAGCGTTTTTTTAACCATCTCCCCGTTCGAAAAATCTATTCAATAAATGGACCCCAGATTGGGGACGTAACAGGGATTAAACTGATGAGAATAGAACTACAGAAAATACCACTCATATCGGGTGTGAGAGTAAATTGCATGGCGCAGACGCAGTGACCGTGGATTCAAACAAAGGGGAGGGAGCCAGCGTTTTTTTAACCATCTCCCCGTTCGAAAAATCTATTCAATTAATGGACCCCAGATTGGGGACGTAACAGGGATTAAACTGATGAGAAGAGAACTACAGAAAATAACACTCATATCGGGTGTGAGAGTAAATTGCATGGCGCAGACACAGTGACCGTGGATTCAAACAAAGGGGAGGGAGCCAGCGTTTTTTTAACCATCTCCCCGTTCGAAAAATCAATTCAATTCACCTTTCGGGGACCCTTGGTGTTGTACGTGGCTGGGTGGAGGAAGAAACCTTCAATGACATCAACAGGACATGGCTAGCTTGGTATCCAACCTTGTGCAAATGGGGAGTTTGCGGTTGGTCAAATGGACTGTTTGCGGTTGTTTGCGGTGCATTAAAAGGGGAGTTTGGTCTGTCAATGTCTGTGAAGTGGGCGTAACCCTTACACTACCTGATCGATACAACATCATACCTGATCGTATACACACACTGAATGTTTTAAACCACGTTGTTAAAAAAAAATTAGGATTGTTGGGTGATTTATGCCCTTTATGGATTAAAACCCAACTCTGCGTCAACTATGTAATTTTCCATGGGAGTTTTGCCATGGATCCCCCTCCGGCATGCCACAGTCCAGGTGTTAGTCCCCTTGAAACAACTTTTTCCATCACTACTGTGGCTAGAAAGGGTCCCTGTGGGTATTAAAATTTGCCTGCCTATTGAAGTCTATGGCGGTTCGCCCAGTTCGCCCGTTCGCGAACATTTGAGGAAATTTGCGTTCGCCGTTCGCAAACTGAAAATTTTATGTTCGCGACATCTCTAACAATAACGTGAAGCTGACGGAAAGGAGCCAAACGGAGTGTAACTGACACTTTATCACCTCTATAGAAGTGAATGGGATTTACAACGGATCCGTTTATTTGCGTTTTATTCATCCTCTGAACGGATGAATATAATAGAAATCCAGGCGGTGATGTGAACAAGGCCTTACTTTTTGATTATTGGAAAAAAAAACTTAGGAGTGCTTCTTTAGACATATTGGGGGAGATTTATCAAACTAGTGTAAAGTAGAACTGGATTAGTTGCCCATAAAGTAGAACTGGATTCGTTGCCAACCAAACAGCTTCCAACTTTCATTTTCACAGCTCCTTTACACCAGTTCGATTAATCTCCCCCATTATTCTTCCTAAAATGACTGAAACCAAACCAATTGTGTGCCACTATACTGTACTTGCAGTTGTGTTCAGTGAAGTTGAGTTGTTTGAATTCAATTTGGTCTCCTTTATGAGGGAACCTCATAAAGGAAGAAACCTCATAAAGGAAGAATTATAATCAGGGAAGATAGAATTGTTTGCTGCCTAAGGGTCATCTTTATTACCACAGTATATCCTTCATAGGTAAACATATCATCCCATGTGGTAATCACTATAAGTACATTGAGAAAATATGTTCTGAGAAAAGTACAAAGCTTTAGAACATAAATAAAAATGAATGTGGTACAGCAATAACAAATGATAATGGACAACAGAGCAACTGGTTCTCTTATAGGCCACTAGATAACTTTGTTTCCAGGTTTAGGCAAGCCAATAAGGAACATATGTAAGGAACCATGAGCATCCTTAATATGCTTATTACCGATTCAGATATTGTCGAACTTTGAGAGTTTATTGCAGAGTGAGTGGCACCAGTGCAGTATTAAAAGCAGGTACGTGAGGTCTTTAGGATAGATTGTTTGAATGAAGGGCAAATGTACCAAAGGGGCAGCCTGTGCAGCTGCAATGAAGATGTTGAAGAGAGGAGAGTATTACTTGTTAGCTTCATTGCCACTTTTATGGTTGGTGAGAGGCTGTACAAGGAAGGGGTAATAATTGATAGGATTTGGGTGCTAGCCATTGACCACCCTATTCCTAGCTCTCTAGAAAATCCCTCATCACTACACCGGTCCACTAGAATGTGTAACACATGGAATAAAGACAGTCCCATATGTGGTTCCATCACAGTAGGACTTGTCATGTCTGTCTCACTCACTTGAACAAAACTGCAACTCTAGTTGTGATGTCACAGTCACTTGTCAGACAGAACTGCAATTGTGATGTAACAGCATCTCTTTAAAAAAAAAATTATGTCAAATCAGCTCTACTGCCTGAAACCCTCTTCTGATGTCATGACACGTTTACCCGAGTGAAGTGCAATTGTGATGTCACAGACGTTTATCTGAGTGATAATCCATTGAGAGTAAGAAGTTGACAGCTATATACTTGCCACTTGTGGAACCTACCTGAGTGAAATCCACTTTTGATCTTTCAGCAACTTGCCTGGTATTCCAAATACATTCATGGTGTTTCAGCTATCTTGTTATATCTCAGTAGCTTACCGAGGGATGGACACTACTGTTGAGCAAAGTGAAGCATCTAAAGTTTACGAAAACGTAAATCCTAAACATATCCGAATTTCCTTGCACTTCGTGGTAATGAATCAATTTTCCTAAAATGGCGGCTACATGAGAAAGTAAGTGTAGAGGAGACAAGCCTGGGAATGCAATATCACCCATAATGCCAGGCAGCCAGCCAATCTGCAGTCAGTATTAAAAGCAGGTCTAATTTATTGCTGTGTACACAAGTGTGCACTGCACTAAAATTCATAGTTAATTAATTCTGTTAGCTGTAGAGTTACTGTGCATCAGTATTACAGGTCACTGTTACAAGCAGATCTAATTTTGACCGTGTACATAACTGTGCAGTGTACCAATACTCATAGCCAATCCATACTATTGACTTTACAGTAACTGTGCTTCAGTATTCCAGAATAAGTAGCAGCAGAAGGGGTGGCCACTGTCATCCAGCGGTTGTGTTTTGACCAACAATCCAGCTGTACTGGAATGGTTGACTCGCTCTTCATAATCATCTCAAGTTACAACAGATACACATAGCTAGGAATCCGTGGGTTCCTCTGCACCATGCCTAGTTGACATGGCTCAAGAACTGCCTTTATGCCCTCACCTGTCCTGAACCTGCCTCTTGTTGCTCCATCTATTAGCCAAGTAATGGTAGGCGCTGGCTCTGCTCCACTTTAGAGCAATGATGACTTTTGTGAGGACAGTCAGCAGAAAACAGCACATACTTGTAGGAGAGGTCCGCTACGGACTCCTTTAGGCGTGCAACTACCGATGATGAGAGTCAGGTGGGAGTATATTTTTAAAGAAGTCAAGGACTTGTGCAAGAGAAAGGGGAGGATGACATAAGTTACTTGCAAACATATGTAAATGACGATGTAGCCGATCATACATGGGAGCCGGGTGAAAAGGAGGCATCATCATCATCACAGGAGACGATGGCAGCATGCCCGTAAGACAGCAGGGTAGAAGCAGTGGGAGATCTGGAGTCAAACACGGGAGGGGTACACTGTCTGCTTCTCGGTAGACTACCTATGAGGAACACACTAGCAGTGCACATGCAGTAGTGAAAGGAAATGTGATACTTGACAGTGTGGGAATATTTCACACAGTCACTGGGGGATGTTAGCGTGGCGCTATTTAGGATGTGTAAGTAGAAGGTGAGGCACAGCCCGGGTGCAAATCTTGGCACGATGGCCCTGCTTCAACACATGGATCATCACTATAAAGTGTTGTGGGAAACTATGCCACTCATTTAGTCTTACAGACCGATGCAGCAACCGCTGCATTTCCCACCAGCCCCCATCCCCTCTCCAGCAGTTAGGGCTCATCAGCAGGAGGAAGCTGTTCTTTCCACTCAAGTTCAATGTCATTTATTGCTCGTGATGCTCCTCATCACTTGTTTCGACAGCAATTGATCACCAAGGCGATTTCAAAAAGAAAACAGTATGCGTATACTCATCTAGTGGTGCAGAAGCTTATTGTGCACCTAGCCAAGTTGACTCTGCACATTCCAGAGAACTGATGGCTTGTGTTCACCCAAGGTGGAGAGTACCAAGTCAACATTACTTTTCCCAAATTGCTGTATCAGCCTGAGAGAATGGAGCCACCCTGGAGAGGAACTGCTCCACGTCATCAATGAAGAAATTGAATACTGTCTATCTCCTTGTCAACGAGAGATAGGAACCATAGTTACTGATAAGGGGAAGAATATTTTGTCTGCGCTGCATCAGGGAGGGCTGGCCAGTACGCCTGCGCACATTTTCAATCTCATTGTCACTCAGTTCATAAAGTCTTTCAGTGAACTGCAAGAGCTGTAACAAATTCCAGGAAACTGTGTATGCACTTCAGCGACTCATACCATGCAAAATATGCCCTCCTTGAGATGCAAAGCCAAAATGCTCTTTCCCAACATGGCCTGATATGTTACGCTTCCACCTGTTGGAATTCCACGTTCTATATGTTAGACCACCTGAATGAGCAGAGGAAAGTGGGTCAATGGTTTCTTAATGCAGCAGATGGACAGGTTTACTGCCGGGTGTAATTTCCATCTTAGCCAATGGCAGCTCATGCGGGACATGTGCCGTTTGCACAGGTCGTTTGAGGAGGCGGTTTTATTTATCAGTTGTCTCATGTCTCATTTGTCTCATGGCCACCTGAGCCCTGAGCAGGATGAACTGGCAGAGGAGGGTGAGGATGAGCAAGAGGAGGAATTTTATACATAACTAGGTGGTTTATCTACTTAAGGGACATGAGAGGAGTAGGAGGAGCTGGAGGACGGCAACAAAGACGACGCAGATGACCCCGACAGACTGTGGCAGGCAGGGAGACCCTTCGAGTCCCTTGTGCCAATGGCCAGGTGCATGCTGTCATGTTTGCGTAGTAACAGCTACATTGTCAGTATTCGGCAGAGGGATGACTATTGGCTATCTACATTGTTAGAACCTCGCTACCATTCAAAAATGGTAGAGGGATGAGAGGGATGCAAAAATGTACTACTATAGAGACATGTGTAGTTGAATGTAAATGAAGAGAGGTAGCGACAGCATCTCCAGTGAATCCTTTATTGGACGGACTTTACAGAAAGTGTGCCATAAAATTAAGCAGCAACGTTTCGGCTGTATCCCAGCCTTTGTCAAGCCTGACAAACACTCTACAAACCTCTACAAACACTTTTGTCTATGTGTGGTTGATTGGTTACTGCCTACGAGTGCCATCGCCCGTCGTAAGGAAGGTCTGACCGAGGAGAACTTTTGCACTCACGCTCCACCGCCATGACTGGTGGGCAGTAGCAGCACCAGTTTCATACGCAGCAGCTTCAGTCTGGATTCTCTGATGAGCAGTTTTCTTCAGCTGCCTACTTAAGAAACCACCCAGCAGCAGCGGGACCTCAACCAACAGGTGGTGGCATACTTGGACGGCACCCTGTTTCCCATTATCCAAGATCTCCTGGACTACTGGGCATGCAAACTTGAAGTGTGGCCACAACTAGCCGAGTTTTCCTGCCCAGCCAGTAGTGTGGAATCAGAGCGGGTATTCAGTGCAGCGGGGGGCATAGTTACCCCGAAGACAACTCATCTTTCCTCCCAAAATGTTAAAATTAATCAAGCGTGGATCTACCTGGATTGTTGGATTCGGCTACCACTGTGATCTGCCACCATCTTGTGCTGTATGCCACTGCTGCTGCCTCCCCTTCCCACTCTTTCATGGAGCCACTATTGTCACTGTTACTGCCACTGATGCTGCTGTCACTCTCCCCACTCTGTCATGGGATAACTACTTTCTACTACTTTTTATGAGATAAGACATTTGGCCAGCACACTGGGATTAGGCCCCCAAGTTGTTTAAAAATACTGCGTTATGCAGCTGTAACTTCCAAGCTTTCACAGGGAGAATGGGCCACCAAGTGGGAAGAATTTGCCTTAGGCTGGCTTTCAGCCTTCCATTCAACGGATCCACCTACCTGTTCTTTAAAGGGGTTATCCCATAATTAATGCAAATAATGAAAATCAGACAATTTATAGTACATGACAACCTCTTTTTAACAAAGCTAGAATCAACCCTGTACCTCACATGGATCCAGAGATCTCCACATTCATTGCTTTTCTAGATTTATATTGCGCTGGCAGCTCAAGGGGAGTGTCTTTCCTGCTGCAGTTGAGGAGGCATGTCTATGCTCACCCTATCACAGCTCAAGAGGCAGTTGAAGGATGAAACTGAGCATGTGTGGCCTTCTCAGTGAGCAGGTCAAAGAAATAAGAAAAGAAAGAAACAGCATGTAGTGCTATACAGATAAATTTCAGTGAATAACTCAGTGGCTATGCTAAATCTTTAATTACATCCAATTACAAAAGTATTTTTATTAAACTAAAATATTTTTCATGGGACAACCCCTTTAAAATGGAAACAAACATTTCCATTTTTTTTAACCGACACTTCCATTGAGAACAGATGTTATTGTATTGACATCCATTTGCTCCAATTCCATCTAAAATCCATTTTATGTCGGATTTGAAAATGCTGCTTTTAGGCAGATTGGCCTTGGTATACCTGATTTATAGTGATTTGTGACAAATAAATTTGTGACAAATCTAATTTCTTGTTGAACTTAAGCAAACCTGCTGAATCAAATTTTTCAAATTATCACTCCTCTCCAATGGACACTAGTAATGAGCGACAGGGGCAATATTCTAATTTGCGATATTTCGTGAATATTGGTCATAAATTTCCAAATGCGAGATTTTGCCATGATTTTCTTGATTGCGAAAATCGGCAATGTAATATGCGCGTATTGCGAGCGCAATACAGGCGTGGGTCACTTTTGCTACATTTTTCAAGCTGCTAGCAGATTCCTGAGACTGGAGAAAATGGTTGGCACGGCAGAACATTACAATGGCTTTACATGCAGATAGAGTGCTCCAAAATATTTGCGATTGCGCAAATCGGCAATTAATGATGCACATATTTTTGCGCAATACGTGCAACTTCACATTTTAGCAGGTCTGACTACAGTACATATTACTGATTGGTGCACTATCACAATCTAACCTACACTGACTATTCACACGTCCGCAGTTTCGTTCCGCATTTTGCGGAATGGAATTGCAGACCCATTTACTTCTATGGGGCCGCACAATGTGCGGCCCGGCTCCGGAAATGCATACCCGCACTTCCGGGTCCGCATTTTCGTTCCCGAAAAAAATAGAACATGTCCTATTCTTGTCCACAATTGCAGACAAGAATAGGCATATTCTATTAGTGCCGGCGATGTGCGGTCTGCTATCTAACTATCTATCTAATGTAATGAGTGGAAAGCACAGAGCACAGCAATGACACTGCTGTCTCTCTCAGAACTGCAAAAAACTACAGAAAATGGGGAGGTTCTTATATAGTAAGAGGTAGGCAACTTTCCTATTGGTTGCAAGGGATGTTGCTAAGCTCAGACAAAGACATTGCAGCCTTCATATTGGCCCACAAGCAAGAAGCCGGGAGGGATCATGTGTTCAGATGGAAAAAAATCTAGAATATTCGAAAATACAAATATATAGCACTATATTCTAAATCTTTGCGAATTGTCAGAGTGGCAATATTCGCAATTAAAATTCACGATTCGAATATTCGCGCCCAACACTAATGGACACCAACAAAGTCATGTGCTGGTCCTTTGCAGCATCTAATGACAGGGCAAAGCGGCCCTCTTCCTCCCCTTTCTAAACATTTACAAATGCTCTGCTTTTGTTCCTTTTGGAGCTTTTATCGGGACAAAACCACACTGATCCGTATCAATACAGTGATTACTTTTTTTAATCTACTGTACACGTATTTGCCAACACTTTTGCAGATATCTTGGTGTCTGTATTCAATAATGAAATCTGCTTATAAGATTCGATTTCACACAGATCTTTCCCTTTTTTTTTTTTACACTAAAGTAATCAGAGCTTCCAACAGGGATAGCTATAGATAGCCAATCTCCCTAGATTTGAAGATAGTTTTATTGACGAAGAGGAAGAAGTAAAGTTCCATACTGTCCATATATCTCAAAGGGTAGGCCATCAGGGACTGGAGATGTATTTCCTGTAATATTATCAAGCACCTCCCTTAAATCATCTATAGTGATAGGTGAATTTAATAGCTCCCTCTGTATGTCTATCAAAGAGGGTAATTTTATATGTTCAAGATAGCTCTCTATCTCCTCATCTGTCAGAGATATTAGATTTGTACAGGTCAGAGTATATGATAAATTCATTTTCAATAGTATTCCACTCACGAGAGAGAACACCACCACTTGTTTTTATAATTAAAATATAATTTGTAGCATGCTGATTAGCATAATGTGTAATGTATTTATAAATTAATAAAGATTATTTAAAAAAAGTAATGTTCTGGAAGTTCCAACAGCTTTACTACTAGTAATAGATATTACAAAGTACCTTTTTTATTGCTCCCCAAAAACGCATGTCAGGGTTTGGAAGTGATCTGGTCGGTAAATATACTAACTTTATACCTATCTTCCCTCTCTTCCAATTACCCGTAGTGTTTTTTGTAGCGGACTAAGTGATTTTGTTGATGTGGGTTACTTACCTACATACTGGACATTAGACTTGGACTCATTGGGAGATCTAGACGTATATACATATGTTGACCACCCTGCTCTCTCCCCCTTTATTCATTGTTTGTCTGCTATTCCCATTTTATTATATGGATATTATTGATGATGAATTGATTTTTACATTGTATGGTTACTGTGTATGGTATTAAATCTTTTTAGTGGGTAAGGTAGCTTAATTTTCATATACACAGGCTTTTAGGATATTTTGGGAGTCTGTTATACTGTATGTTCTTTGAATGCTAAAATATGGTATGTTAATACTTCCTGTTTTTGAGAGCAGCTACATGGGCCATAGACACAAAGGACAGGAGCTGACCTCTGTGATTTATATGGGAAAGCTTTCTAGGCATGCTCTGTGACCTGTGCAGAGGTTAGGAGGGAGTAGATAAGCTGTGATATCATATATTGTGAATGGTGAATTCTGTGTTATCTATAAAAAAGTGTTACTCGTCATTATAATTCTGCCAGTGATAATAAAATAGCTACTGAAAAGTTACCGTTACAGAACAGAAAATCATGACCTATCATTAGGCCTAGGCCAGTGAAAAAATTGCAGGATTATGTACATTTTTATAAAAAAATTAATAAAATATTATATATAAATATATATATATATATATATATATATAAACGCAAAATATATATACAGTACAGACCAAAAGTTTGGACACACCTTCTCATTCAAAGAGTTTTCTTTATTTTCATGACTATGAAGGCATCAAAAGTATGAATTAACACATGTGGAATTATATACATAACAAACAAGTGTGAAACAACTGAAAATATGTCATATTCTAGGTTCTTCAAAGTAGCCACCTTTTGCTTTGATTACTGCTTTGCACACTCTTGGCATTCTCTTGATGAGCTTCAAGAGGTAGTCCCCTGAAATGGTCTTCCAACAGTCTTGAAGGAGTTCCCAGAGATGCTTAGCACTTGTTGGCCCTTTTGCCTTCACTCTGTGGTCCAGCTCACCCCAAACCATCTCGATTGGGTTCAGGTCCAGTGACTGTGGAGGCCAGGTCATCTGGCGCAGCTCCCCATCACTCTCCTTCATGGTCAAATAGCCCTTACTTTCAAAGTTTTGCCAATTTTTCAGCTGACTGACTGACCTTCATTTCTTAAAGTAATGATGGCCACTCGTTTTTCTTTACTTAGCTGCTTTTTTCTTGCCATAATAAAAATTCTAACAGTCTATTCAGTAGGACTATCAGCTGTGTATCCGCCTGACTTCTCCTCAACGCCACTGATAGTCCCAACCCCATTTATAAGGCAAGAAATCCCACTTATTAAACCTGACAGGGCACACCTGTGAAGTGAAAACCATTTCAGGGGACTACCTCTTGAAGCTCATCAAGAGAATGCCAAGAGTGTGCAAAGCAGTAATCAAAGCAAAAGGTGGCTACTTTGAAGAACCTAGAATATGACATATTTTCAGTTGTTTCACACTTGTTTGTTATTTATATAATTCCACATGTGTTAATTCATAGTTTTGATGCCTTCAGTGTGAATCTACAATTTTCATAGTCATGAAAATAAAGAAAACTCTTTGAATGAGAAGGTGTGTCCAAACTTTTGGTCTGTACTGTATATGTATATGTATATATATATATATATATATATATATATATATATACACACACACAGTTGCAAGAAAAAGTATGTGAACCCTTTGGAATGATATGTATTTCTGCACAAATTGGTCATAAAATGTGATCTGATCTTCATCTAAGTCACAACAATAGACAATCACAGTCTGCTTAAACTAATAACACACAAAGAATTAAATGTTACAATGTTTTTATTGAACACACCATGTAAACATTCACAGTGCAGGTGGAAAAAGTATGTGAACCCTTGGATTTAATAACTGGTTGAACCTCCTTTGGCAGCAATAACTTCAACCAAACATTTCCTGTAGTTGTAGATCAGACATGCACAACGGTCAGGAGTAATTCTTGACCATTCCTCTTTACAGAACTGTTTCAGTTCAGCAATATTCTTGGGATGTCTGGTGTGAATCACTTTTTTGAGGTCATGCTACAGCATCTCAATCGGGTTGAGGTCAGGACTCTGACTGGGCCACTCCAGAAGGCATATTTTCTTCTGTTTAAGCCATTCTGTTGTTGATTGACTTCCTGTTGCAACACCCATCTTTTGTTGAGCTTCAGCTGGTGGACAGATGGCCTTAAGTTCTCCTGCAAAATGTCTTGATAAACTTGGGAATTCATTTTTCCTTCGATGATAGCAATCCATCCAGTCCCTGATGCAGCAAAGGAGCCCCAATCCATGATGCCCCCACCACCATACTTCACAGTTGGGATGAGGTTTTGATGTTGGTGTGCTGTGCCTCTTTTTCTCCACACATAGTGTTGTGTGTTTCATCTAAACAACTCAATTTTGGTTTCATCTTTCCGCAGAATATTTTGCCAGTACTGCTGTGGAACATCCAGGTGCTCTTGTGCAAACTGTAAACGTGCAGCAATGTTTTTTTTGGACAGCAGTGGCTTCCTCTGTGGTATCCTCCCATGAAATCCATTCTTGTTTAGTGTTTTACGTATCGTAGATTTGCTAACAGGGATGTTAGCATATGCCAGAGACTTTTGTAAGTCTTTAGCTGACATTCTAGCATTCTTTTTTACCTCATTGAGCAGTCTGCGCTGTGCTCTTGCAGTCATCTTTACAGGACGGCCACTCCTAGGGAGAGTAGCAGCAGTGCTGAACTTTCTCAATTGATAGACAATTTGTCTTACCGTGGACTGATGAACAGCAAGGCTTTTGGAGATACTTTTATAACCCTTTCCAGCTTTATGCAAGTCAACAATTCTTAATCGTAGGTCTTCTGAGAGCTCTTTTGTGGGAGGCATCATTCACATCAGGCAATGCTTCTTGTGAAAAGCAAACCAAGAACTGGTGTGTGTTTTTTTATAGGGCAGGGCAGCTGCAACCAACACCTCCAATCTCATCTCATTGATTGGACTCCAGTTGGCTGACACCTCTCTCCAATTAGCTCTTGGAGATGTCATTAGTCTAGGGGTTCACATACTTTTTCCACCTGCACTGTGAATGTTTTGTTGTGACTTAGATGAAGATCAGATCACATTTTATGACCAATTTGTACAGAAATCCATATCATTCCAAAGAGTTCACATACTTTTTCTTGCAACTGTGTATATATATATATATATATATATATATATATATATATATATATATATATATATTAGTTATAAAAATGAGTTTCTGTCTGTCTGTTCTTTATGTGTGACCAAACGATCTTCACCAAATTTGGCACACAGGTACATCAGGTGTCCGGGAAGCTTTTAGACTGGGTCTTAGCTCTCTAGGACGTACAGTTCCTGAGATGTTCCCAAAAAATTACCTGCATTAGCCAATACAAGCCTTCAAATCTTTCTCTTCATATCGCAACTGCCATACACACGGTCACATGTCCCTTATCAGCCAATAGAAGCTCGCAGGCCCTTAGTCTCCACATACACACAGTTTTACTCCATGTTTCCATAACATCCTAGCCATTTTTCTTCACTGCTGTAGGTCAGCTTTAAGCTAGGGCTACACGACGACAATAAGTCGCACGACACATAGGGCACAACTACGCTGCTACATGCATCCATCTTGGATGGATTTTTTGCGACTGACGTGTCACAGTTGCAGCATGATGCATGTCGCTGTGCGACACTATAGCTTATCATCATAAAAATTATTGAGCGAAAATGGTACGACTAAATGCCACGCGACACATGTAATCATGTAGTCCTAGCCTTAAAGGGGCAGGGCACTGTGTAGGTCAATGTTAAGGGGGCAGGAGCCACTATTAAAGGGGCAGCTGCTGTGGAGATCACTGTTAAAGGGGCGTACACTGTGGATGTTACTGTTAAGGTGGCAGGCCGCTGTGGAGTTCACTGTTAAGGGGGCAGGTGCCACTATTAAAGTGGCAGGCCGCTGTGGAAGTCACTGTTAAAGGGGCGGGCACTGTGGAGGTCACTGTTAAGGCAGCAGGGTACTGTGAGGTCACTGTTAAGGGAGCGGAGTACTGTGGAGGTCACTGTTAAGGGAGCGGGGTACTGTGGAGGTCACTGTTAATGGACAAAGGTACTGTGGCAGTCACTGTTAAAGGGACAGGTGCTGTGGAGGTCTCTGACCCTGAGAAGATCAATGTCAAGGGAGTGCAGTGCTGTGTAAAGGGGCGGGCTTCTATAAAGGTCAAAGTAATGGGGATGGGCTGCTGTGGAGGTCCCATTTTAAGGAGGCGGGGCACTGTGGGGGGGTCAGTGTTAAGGGGTGGGGGACTGTGGAGTTCACTGTTAAGGGGGCAGGGTACTGTAGAGGTCACTGTTATGGGGGATACTGTCAATATTGTTTAACGACACACAGAAACATCAAATGAAATAGATGAAATATACCCATGCGAACCAGGGTTCTTATGCTAGTATACTATATATATATATATATATATATATATATATACTGTGTATATATATATATATATATATATATATATATATATATAGCACTAGCAGTATGACCCCGCTTCGCACAGGCATATTTCATATATTTAATTTAATGTTTGTGTCATTAAAAGATATCGACAGTATCCCCAATAACAGTGACCTCTACAGCACCCCGCCCCTTTTAACAGTGAACTCCACAGTCCCCCATCCCTTAACACTGACCCCCCCACAGTGCATCGCCACTTTAAAATGGGACCTACACAGCAGCTCTTTCCCTTAACTTTGACCTTCACAATGTCCATCCCTTTAACAGTGACCTTCACAGCGGCCTGCCCCCTTAACAGTAACATCCACAGTGAACGCCTATTTAACAGTGACCTCCACAGTGCCCGCCCCTTCAACAGTGACCTCCACAGCACTCTGCCCCTTTAATGCTAGGGTTACACGACGACGTGTCTCAACAATTTTTATAATGATAGGCTATTTATGTCGCACTGCAACATGTGACATGCTGCGACTGCGACACAACAGTCGCAAAATATCCATCCAAAAATTGTTGAGTGACATTGGTGCGACATCAATATCACGTGACACATGTATCAGTGTAGTTGTTCCCACATGTTGTTGTAGCCTAAAGCTGACCTACAGCAGTGAAGAAAAGTTTCTGGGTTGTTATGGAAACCTGGAGTAATACTGTGTGTATGTGGAGACTAAGGGCCTGCCAGCTTCTATTGGCTGATAAGGGACATGTGACCATGTATATGGCAGTTGCGATATGAAGAGAAAGACTTGCAGGCTTGTATTGGCTAATGCAGGTCATTTTTGGGGAATATCTCAGGAGTGGTACGTCCTAGAAAGCTGAGACTTGATCTAAAACCCTCCCGGACAGATGATGAACCTGAGTTCCAAATTTGGTGAAGATCGGTCCAGTCGTTTGGTCACGCATAAAGAACAGACAGATAGACAGACTTCGGGACAGACAGAAACTCATTGTGTACCTCCACAGTATTCTTTCCCAGATAGTAAGTGATATGTGTACCAAGTTTAGTAGAAATTGATCGATAAGTTTTTGAGTTACAGAGCAATATGTGTGTAGCAAAAACAGTTGGAACATACAAACTCCATGCAGCCGCTATGTAGGAGCGCATGACCCCCACAAGATTTTTTTCCAGGTAGCAAAGGATGTGTATACCAAGTTTCGTTGAAATCAATGGTTGCGTTTTTGAGTGATTGCGTAACATATATACATACATACACACACACTGTCACGGGTAGAGTCATGGGAATCAAGATAGAGCAGAGGTGCACCCCCTGAGCTGCCACCCGGTCCCCTGTCCCTGCCTACTTGCACCACCCGACCTAGGTGACAGAGCGCAACTGGGTGACAGTCCCTAACCTACTAAGTGCAAGCAGAGAGAAAGAGACAGCAGGGAAGAGCACAGCCACTGAGAAGTTACAATAAGCGGACAAGAGGTAGAACAAAAACGGAAGGCGAGGCAGGTCAACTAGCCGAGGTCAGTCCAGGAGGTCACGTCAGAACAAGGGAAGAGGCAAAGACAAATCCGTAAACAAGCCAAGGTCAAAATCCAAAAAGGTAGCGTCAAGGTACAGGAAGCAGGCAGAAGAGGTGTCAAGAGGCGGATCGAGGTTCAATTCCAGAGGTAGCTTAATAACAATAAAGTACACAGCCTATAGGACAAAAATCACAGGCAACCTGTAGCCAGCAGGCCGCCTGTATTTATAGTGGGGAGTGAGGGTCATGTGACGTGGCCAGCGTCACATGACCGACAGACAAACAAGTCGAGCACTGAGTGATCAGCTCGGCGCTCAAGGCAGACCTAAGAGCAGGGAGCCTCCCAGCTAGCAAGGCCGCCCTGGGAACGAGGCCAAACACAGATCCTCGCTCCCAAAGCTAAGCAGCAGGTGTGCGTCTGATGGGAGACCGAGTGCACCTTCGGCGCCCTGTTACACACACATTTATACCTCCTTCTTTATATAGGCGAAACTCGAAAAATTTGAATATCGTACAAAGTTCATTTGTTTCAGTAATGCAACTTAAAAGGTGAAACTATTATATGAACTAGACTAATGCTATGCAAAGAGAGATATTTCAAGCCTTTATTTTTTATAATTTGGATGATTATGGCTTACAGTTTATAAAAAAAAAGTCACAATCTCAGGTTCCCTTTGCCCGTAAGATGCACCTAGATTTTTGAGGAGGACAATAAGAAAAAAAAAATTTTGAACCATAAGTTGTGCATTTGGTGGGTTTTGAACTAATGGTGGTCTGTGGATGACACTATTATGGGGGATCTGTGGATGACACTGTTATGGGGGATCTGTGGATGACACTGTTATGGGGGATCTGTGGATGGCACTGTTATGGGGATCTGTGGATGACACTGTTATGGGGGATCTGTGGATGGCACTGTTAGGGGGATCTGTTGATGGCACTGTTATGGGGGATCTGTGGATGACACTGTTATGGGGGGAATCTGTGGATGACACATATATAGCATCTTATGCTATATATGTGTCTTCCACAGATCCCCCTTCCTAACAGTGTCATCCACAGATTCCCCCCCCCATAACAGTCTCCCTGTGTAAAATAGTGAATGACCCCCAATACAGGTGGTGTGGGCCGGCATCTGGTGTTGTAATGGCAGCGGGGCCCGATGCAGTCACTGTATTCTATTACACCGGGCCCCGCTCACTGTAGTATTAATAGGTAACATGTAGGCATGGGCGCTGTTTTAAACTATAGTAATCCTCTGCAGCTCAGAGAAATCCATGTAGTACGTAACGTCATTCACTACGTCAGGCACCTGCTCCTCCCACTTTATGAATGAAGCAGGCGGAGCAGGTGCGTGATGTAGTGAATGACGTTACGCCGGGCCCTGCTGCCATTACAACACCAGATGCCAGCTCCCTCCCTGCTGATACAATGCCGGCCGTGCAGCATTGCGGTCGGCGATATATCAGTGTAAATGGCAGTATTCACCCCATAAGACGCACTGCCATTTCCCCCCCACTTTTGGGGGGAAAAAGTGTGTTTTATAGGGAAAAAAATACGGTGTGTATACTGTATGACAGTGCTCATCCCCGGACGATGGTGCGGTCATTACCGTAGAGTCAATTTAATAGAGTCAAGAGGATAGTAAGTGATACTAATACGCTTGATAGCACTTTAGAAAAAATGACACAATCATTCAGACAGAGACATTATCCAATATCAGTCCTACAACAACAATTGAGCCGCATCAACCAGAGAGAAAGAAGGGATCTTTTTCATGGTACAAAGAGGGACCAATCTCAAAAAATACCCTTCGTTTCCACCTTTTGTGAAGCCAGTACTCATGTAGGTAAAATTATCAATGAACACTGGCCAATTTTAGGCACTGAACACAAAAATATCCCTGAATTTTGTAATAGACCTATAATGTCATACAAGAGAGCTAGCAATCTTAAGGATAAACTAGTCAAAAATGACATAGGCTCACAAAAGGGTGTACATCAGTCATTTTTAGCCCCCAAAAAGTGTGGCTGTTATCCGTGCCTTAACTGTGTAAACTGTAAGTACATGGTGAAGGGACGTGATTTTATACATCCAAATACTGGAGTTTCATATCCACTCAAATTTTACTTAACTTGTGACTCTTGTTACGTTATATACGTTTTATGGTGTCCCTGCAAGCTTTTATATGTAGGTGAAACCACATGTGACTTCAAATCCCGCTTTAATCAGCATCGTTTTTCGATACAAAAAAAGCAGAAGGATTTGCCAGTCTCCCACCACTTTGCGAATATGGGACATGGGGAAAGTGATCTAAAGTTCATGATCCTTGACCATGTCCCATTGCCACGCACAGGAGGTAACCGCATTAAAATGCTTAAAAAGCGTGAATCCGAGTGGATCTTTAAATTAAAATCTATTAAGCCGACCGGCCTAAATGTAGAGTACAAACCTTGGCTATTCATATGATGACACGTTCTTGTATCCTTGTCGATCCCAGTAATGAGAAATTTGTTATGTTTTTAACCAAAAATATATTTGGATGATATATTTTTTTATTCACATTTTTCACTTTTTTATTCCACATATAGGACCTATGGATGGAAGGGTTGAGCTCAGCAGGAGGACAGATGTTCTGGATATGCGCGGTTCATCCCGGACTATATTGCATTTTTCTTTTGTAATCACATGAATGCGTCTTTTGTATGCGTTTTTTTCTTTTGTTATGGTCAATTCTGGAAGTCTTTTACCCGGTAAGGGTTAATGTAGGGAATGTTAGGGCATCAGCAGATGCTGTCCCCTCCTCCCTCATTTACATAATCCGAGTGATAGTGCACCGTTTGATAGCACATCGCCCGATTCTGTACCCTGGGAAAAGCTTCCTGAATAGCATTTGACCGTAGATGTTACTCTGTACTGATATATAAGCATTTTGTCTATAGTGCCGGTGACGCGACGATCATGTGACACATTATTGTGAACACGTGACCGCTTTTCCAATGACGTCACGGACATGCGCAAATCTAGTTCCGGGACGCCGCATCCACGAGACACAGCACAGAATCCTGTATCCACCTGCAACTTGAGCTTGCCCGATTCCATACCAGGCCCTCTTACAACGTCACATTCACAGGTGACAACTATTTAACTTCGATTACCACTTTAGTGTTATAATTATATATTTTATGCACTGATGGCTCTTTATATCTGAACTATATGTATTCATGTATTTGATCGCATTGTCTTTCTTATATGATGTTCGGATGTATTTACTCACAACGTATTCTATTTTATTTTCACTATTTTGTTTAAGTATCACTTATGTATGCAAATTGAGATGACTATATAAAAACCCACAATTGTAATGTATGCATTGCTTGAAAATGGTCCCAGTAAGCGGACCGAAACGTCGCTACCTGGGTGAATAAAGGATCCCACTACTTTTCACCAGACGGATGTGCTGCGGTGTGCTTATTTCTTTATATATATATACACACAGTATATGTATAATGTCTATTTGAGATAAGAAATAATCTCAGATTATTCCATTCTTATCATTAATCATTAGTCAAAAGATATAGTTTGTTTGTCTTCATGTTTTTCCGTTGTCCCGAATAGTCCAACATAATTAGAGTGTGAAAAGTAATTTCATAAAGTATCAAGTGATTTTCATATTTCTTTTTTCCTTCTGAAAAACAATCCGGAGAGAGCAATAAGGCATACATATTCATCAGTTTCCCCCACTGATTCATCTTTGCTGTTCTGCATCATGCTGAATTAGTCCATTATTCACCATGACTGTGGGACTTTAAAAAAAGAAACAGCATTTTTAATCTAAAATTCTGCTTTTAAAAATGTGACAGTATTGAAAAGCCTTTATAGGTCTTTTTGTACGTCCAATGTTGTGTGCAGTAAGTTATTCATTGAGGTCTTATGACTTGCAAATAAAAATGATGATGAGTAAAACAATCTGTGAGATAACCATCTCTCCTTTTAATCATCAACCCAACATCTGGGAATTGCTTGCCCTTGGTGTATGGAAATACTGAGTGTCAGTTCTATTATGTATAGGAAAATCTTGTTAGTAGTCAATTAAAAATCTTTAAAAGCGTATGCTGACACAAATTAAAACTGCTAGTAACTAGAGATAAGCGAGTTTCTTGAAATTTGTTTTGGGTGTGATTCGCATGAATCAATTTTCATACTCGATTTGGGTAAATTCAACTACAATCAAAAGTACCCTAATTGCCCTGAAAAGTTGTGTATGACAACATGAGGTCTCCTAGGACTGTATCCAACCCCATTCAAGCTCTTCAATGCCAAGACAGCATTAATAATGTCAAAGTAACAGTGACGTACTGTATATATTATGGTTAAATGGATGGTAGCCAGTGGTAACAGTCTATTTAAAAACGCACCACACTGTTAGATTTTTTTGTATCAAAAAGTTTTCCAAAAATATATAATTTATTTTTTATAGAAAAGGCCTTCTTCTTGGTCTTTTGACCTGTAAATTGGTAGGCCCCACCAGAGTGATTCATATAGGCCCCACCTGAGTGATTCAATGAATAGCAAAAGTTTTGGATTTTCTAGAATCAGAATTTTTGTGAAATTCGTCAATAATTTTATTCTTTTAGAATTGATTATCTCATCTCTACTTGTAACTGATAAACGTTATATAGCCACATTTTTAGGGTACTTAGAAAGGCAAGTACATATGGTACAGCATGTGCTCAAGCAGATAATACTTAAAGGGGTTCTCCTGGAATTAAGAAAATACAATTACTGAAAATGCATAAATATTACTTCATTATTAACACTTTCCCAAATAGCTTTCATTATTTATAACTAGCAGAAGGATCCGGCTTCGCACGGGTATATTTAATCTATTTCATTTAATGTTTGTGTTTGTTATTAAAAGATATCAACAGTATCCCCTATAACAGTGACCTCTAGAGCACCCCGCCCCTTTAAAAGTAAACTCCACAGTCACCCACCCCTTAACACTGACTCCCCCACAGTGCCCCGCCACTTTAAAATATAAACCTCCACAGCAGCTCTTCCCCTTAACTTTGACCTTCACAGCAGCCCGCCCCATTAACAGTAAGTTTCACAGCACCCCACTCCCTTGACAGTGACCTCCTTAGGGGCCCGTCTCCTTAACAGTGACCTCCACAGTACCCTGCCCCCTTAACAGTGACCTCCACAGTGTTTGCCCCTTTAACAGTGACCTCGACAGCACCCTTCCCA
Source organism: Bufo bufo (assembly GCF_905171765.1). Classification (NCBI taxonomy): domain Eukaryota; kingdom Metazoa; phylum Chordata; class Amphibia; order Anura; family Bufonidae; genus Bufo; species Bufo bufo. Next base: position 514,400,399 of record NC_053390.1, on the reverse strand, counting down.
CTTAATGCTAGGGCTACACGACATGTTTTGCGCAACATTTTTTCTCAATAATTTTTATAATGATAGGCTATGGTGTCGCACTGCGACATGTGACATGCTCCGACTGCGACACGTGTAGTTGTGTCCTATGTGTCGTATGACTTATTGTCGTGCGACACATGTCGTCGTGTAGCCCTAGCCTAAAAATGACCTACAGTAGTGAAGAAAAATGGCTGGGTTGTTATGGATACCTGGAGTAAAACTGCGTGTATGTGGAAACTAAGGGCCTAGTTTCCACATACACGCTTTTTTCTTGCCATAATACAAATTCTAACAGTCTATTCAGTAGGACTATCAGCTGTGTATCCACCTGACTTCTCCTCAACGCAACTGATGGTCCCAACCCCATTTATAAGGCAAGAAATCCCACTTATTAAACCTGACAGGGCACTCCTGTGAAGTGAAAACCATTTCAGGGGACTACCTCTTGAAGCTCATCGAGAGAATGCCAAGAGTGTGCAAAGCAGTAATCAAAGCAAAAGGTGGCTACTTTGAAGAACCTAGAATATGACATATTTTCAGTTGTTTCACACTTGTTTGTTATGTATATAATTCCACATGTGTTAATTCATAGTTTTGATGCCTTCAGTGTGAATCTACAATTTTCATAGTCATGAAAATAAAGAAAACTCTTTGAATGAGAAGGTGTGTCCAAACTTTTGGTCTGTACTGTATACGTCCTTATTTATATATATAGATGTCATGTTTTCTCTAGGGGACAATCATCCGGATAAATAAAATGGCGGCTCGTCTACTAGCACAGACAAAGCCCGTCCTCATAATATAGCTAGCTGGGATGGGATAGATCAAAGGTTCAGTGCAGTTAGCTAAAGAACTCTCTCAGCCCTTCTAACCTGTCTGGCTGTAACAAATTACGATCCTACATACAGCTGATAAGATATTAGTTGTTCTTGCTAATGGAGTAAAGTGAAAATCGGGAGAGGATGACGGACATGGCAGTCTGTTGTAGGGCTGTGGTAATGTAGCAAACCGCTGCTACTCACTAGCTGCATCCTCTACCCGTTCGTCCTTCTCTCCATCCTCCTCTCTGTACTTTCACTCCTCTCCATTACCCCACACAGTTGATATGTATGTCAGATCTTAATTTATTACAGGTTAGGAGGGCTATGAGGGCTCTTTAGCTAACTTCACTGAATCTTTGATGTATCCCGTGCCAGCTGTGTTATGAGGACGGGCTTTGTCTGTGCTAGTAGAGGAGCCGCCATTTTATTTCTCCAGATGATTGTACCCTAGAGAAAACAAGACATTTTACATAATAAAAGCTGTTTGGGAAAGCGTTTATTATGAAGCAATATTTAGGTATTTGCAGTAATTGTATTTTCTTAATTCCCGGAGAACCCCTTTAATCATGTCATTCTAAATGACCAGTATTTTAGTGTAGCAGCCCATGCCCACCACTGTCCAACTTTCCAGGGTGGCACGGGTGCTGCCTTACTCACCATCTCTTCTTCATCCTCAGCATACCCTGCTGCTTGGATCTCATGTTTCTCCTGGAGGTCGCAAGTTGTGCTTTCCATGTTCAGCCAGTTCTCCTTTCCTGTAGGGTGCGCTCTTAAAGGGCCAGTGTGTACGCACCCTAATTCTTCTTCATTATATGGCTGGCCCTCTCTGTGTATAGTGTCTTGAAAAAGTATTCATACATCTTGAACTTTTCCATGGGTTTCAACATTTTTTATAAATAAAAGTCTGAAAAGTGTGGCGTGCATTTCTATTTAGCCCCCTGTACTCTGATACCTCTAAATAAAATCCATTGTGATCATTTGCCTTCAGTAGTCACCTAATTAGTAAATAGAGTTCACCTATGTGTAATTTATTCTCAGTATAACTACAGATGTTCTGTGAAGGTCTCAGAGGTTTGTTAGAAAACATTACAGGGAGTGCAGAATTATTAGGCAAGTTGTATTTTTGAGGATTAATTTTATTATTGAACAACAACCATGTTCTCAATGAACCCAAAAAACTCATTAATATCAAAGCTGAATATTTTTGGAAGTAGTTTTCAGTTTGTTTTTAGTTTTAGCTATTTTAGGGGGATATCTGTGTGTGCAGGTGACTATTACTGTGCATAATTATTAGGCAACTTAACAAAAAACAAATATATACCCATTTCAATTATTTATTTTTACCAGTGAAACCAATATAACATCTCAACATTCACAAATATACATTTCTGACATTCAAAAACAAAACAAAAACAAATCAGTGACCAATATAGCCACCTTTCTTTGCAAGGACACTCAAAAGCCTGCCATCCATGGATTCTGTCAGTGTTTTGATCTGTTCACCATCAACATTGCGTGCAGCAGCAACCACAGCCTCCCAGACACTGTTCAGAGAGGTGTACTGTTTTCCCTCCTTGTAAATCTCACATTTGATGATGGACCACAGGTTCTCAATGGGGTTCTGATCAGGTGAACAAGAGGCCATGTCATTAGATTTTCTTCTTTATACCCTTTCTTGCCAGCCACGCTGTGGAGTACTTGGACGCGTGTGATGGAGCATTGTCCTGCATGAAAATCATGTTTTTCTTGAAGGATGCAGACTTCTTCCTGTACCACTGCTTGAAGAAGGTGTCTTCCAGAAACTGGCAGTAGGACTGGGAGTTGAGCTTGACTCCATCTTCAACCCGAAAAGGCCCCACAAGCTCATCTTTGATGATACCCGCCCAAACCAGTACTCCACCTCCACCTTGCTGGCGTCTGAGTCGGACTGGAGCTCTCTGCCCTTTACCAATCCAGCCACGGGCCCATCCATCTGGCCCATCAAGACTCACTCTCATTTCATCAGTCCATAAAACCTTAGAAAAATCAGTCTTGAGATATTTCTTGGCCCAGTCTTGACGTTTCAGCTTGTGTGTCTTGTTCAGTGGTGGTCGTCTTTCAGCCTTTCTTACCTTGGCCATGTCTCTGAGTATTGCACACCTTGTGCTTTTGGGCACTCCAGTGATGTTGCAGCTTTGAAATATGGCCAAACTGGTGGCAAGTGGCATCTTGGCAGCTGCACGCTTGACTTTTCTCAGTTCATGGGCAGTTATTTTGCGCCTTGGTTTTTCCACACGCTTCTTGCGACCCTGTTGACTATTTTGAATGAAACGCTTGATTGTTCGATGATCACGCTTCAGAAGCTTTGCAATTTTAAGAGTGCTGCATCCCTCTGCAAGATATCTCACTATTTTTGACTTTTCTGAGCCTTTCAAGTCCTTCTTTTGACCCATTTTGCCAAAGGAAAGGAAGTTGCCTAATAATTATGCACACCTAATATAGGGTGTTGATGTCATTAGACCACACCCCTTCTCATTACAGAGATGCACATCACCTAACATGCTTAATTGGTAGTAGGCTTTCGAGCCTATACAGCTTGGAGTAAGACAACATGCATAAAGAGGATGATGTGGTCAAAATACTCATTTGCCTAATAATTCTGCACTCCCTGTAGTGATCAAACAGCATCATGAAAACCAAGGAACACACCAGACAGGTTAAGGATAAAGTTGTGAAGAAGTGTAAAGCAGGGTTAGGTTATAAAACAATATCCCAAGCTCTGAACATCTTATAGAGCACTGTTTAATCCATAATTCAAAATTGGAAGGAGTTTGAAACAACTGCAAACCTACCAAGATATGTCCGTCCCTCTAAACTGACAGCTCAAGCAAGGAGAGCACCAATTAGAGAAGCAGCTAAGAGGTCCATGGTCACTCTGGTGGAGCTGCAGAGATCCACAGCTCAGGGGGGAAAATCTGTCCACAGGACAACTATTAGTTGTATACTCCACAAATCTGGTCTTTATGGAAGAGTGGCAAGAAGAAAGCCATTTTTGAAAGCAAGCCATAATAAGTACTGTTTGCAGTTTGCCAAAAGCCATATAGAGGACACAGCAAACATGTGGAAAAATGTGCACTCATCAGATGAGACCAAAGATGAACTTTTTTGGCCTAAATGCAAGATGCTGGCGGAAAACTAAAACTGTACATCACCATGAAAAATGGTGGTGGTGGCATCATTCTGTGAGGATGCTTTTCTTCAGCAGGGGCAGGGAAGCTGGTCAGTGTTGGTGGGAAGATTGATGAAGCTAAATACAGGGCAATCTTGGAGGGAAACTGGTAAGAGACTGCAAAAGACTTGAGACTGGGGTGGCAGTTCAACTTCCAGCAGGAAAATGACCCTAAACATACAGCCAGAGCTACAATGTAATGGTTTAGATCAAAGCATATTCATGTGTTAGAATGGCCCACTCAAAGTGCAGACCTAAATCCCATTGAGAATCTGTGGCAAAACTTGAAAATTGCTGTTCACAGACGCTCTCCATCTAATCTGACTGAGCTTGAGCTACAGTATTTTGCAAAGAATAATGGGCAAAAATGTTATGGCTCAGTGGCATGCTGCCACCCTCACCCCTGATGATGATGATGCCACTCTACCACCTGCGGTCAGCGACATCATCAATTAATATCAGTTTGTCACTTATGTCACCCTCACCAGTCTTAAGTCCATGTCCTCGCAAAACGTGCTCCCACCCGACTGTCATCATAGCTAGTTGCAAACATAAGGGAGGACACAGCGGACCTCTCCTCCAAGTCTGTGCTGGCCTGTAGCTGCTGACTGTCCTCACTAAGCTTGTCCTTGCTGAAAAGTGGAGCAGAGCCGGCACCATGAATTACTTCACGAGCAGAGGGAGCGGCAAAAGAAAGAGGCAGTTGCAGGACAGGTGAGGGCACAGAGGTTGTTCATGGGCCATGCCAACTAAGTGTGGTGTCAAAGAACCCACCAATTCCTGGCTGTGTGTATCTGTTGTCACTTGAGATGATGTTGAAGAGCGAGTCAACCATTCCAGTACAGCTGTATTGTTGGTGAAAACAATCACAATACATTAGTATGAGGCTTGTATTAACTTTATCTACATGATTAATGCTATTTGCTGAAGTAAGACAACCCCTTTAATATGCCACATGAAAGAAAACATCATAGGATGCAAAAAAAACTTGCCTACTTCAGCCTTCAGCCATCGGTTTTGTGTTTAATTTTGTCATGGCCCATCACAATATTTTAACATCATTCTTCGCCATCACACTAGAAAACTAACATAGTTGCATTAATAAGGGTCCATTCGCATGTCTGCAAAATGGGTCTGCATCCGCTCCACAATTTGGCGGAATGGGTGCGGACCCATTCATTTTCAATGGGGCCGCAAAAGATGCAAACAGCACACCGTGTGCTGTCCGCATCTGCACTTCCGTTCTGCGGCCCCACAAAAAAATAGAACATGTCCTATTGTAGTGTACGGGGACTGTAATGCCCGTCACTACAAAAGTGTCACTTGGTGTGCTGTCGTCCCCCCCTTATTTATGGGGAAGTTGGTATATGTCATCTTTATAAATTGTCATGTAATGTAATGTTATGTAATTCCCTGTTACTGTGACACTTGCATGTACAGGCCTGCTAGGGGTGTCATTCCAGCTTCTAGTCACTAGAGGGAGCTAGAGAGCCCTAGTTTATATAAGGCCCAGACAGGGAAGCAAAAGTCAGTCTAGTTTGGAGTCAGAAGTTTCTAGAGTGTGCTGAAGTTTCTAGAGGCTGAGGAAGCTGAGAGAGAGACAGGGGCAAGCTCAGAAAAGCAAGAGGTACTCAAGATAACAGAGGAGGTACTTTATAAAGAGAGAACCAAGGATATACGCCAGAGTTAAGGTATTGGGCCTTGGAGAAGATTTTCTATTTCCCAGGATCAGTCAGGAATAGAGTGCAAGCTCCTGTACTGCAAGTCCTGTGTTTCACACTCTGAAGTCACCTTGCTTAATCTGTATTGCCTGCATCGACCGTATTGAAAAATCAACTGTATGCAAAGGAACTGTGCTTCCATTAATGTCTCTATATGGAAACTACTAAAGTTGGAGTTTTGTTTTAACATCACGTGGTTCCTCAGTTATTCCTGCTATCAGCAAACGGCGTGCCACCGTTTAATTAGCACTGGCGTCACGAACATTTTCTACCATCACCTGCCCTTGCAGAGAGTCAGCCGTCTCAGGTTAGTGTCTATTGCACTACTACACCCAGAAACTCTATTAAACACAACTTGAGTACGCTGCACCTCTCTTTTGGCGTCACGAACAGGATACGCACGCTTTCTAGTGCAAGAAGCGTGAACTTTGTGCCTTATACAGTTGCCCTGTGACCAAAGTGACAAATTGTCTGTTTATTTAAAGTGGACTTTGTGAACTGAAAATCATACCAAAAGTGTTCCTAAAACCTCTAAAAAGCGCAGTGCAGTGTTGCGCTACCAAGAGGAAGAAAATCGCCGCATTGGAGTGTGGTTTTGTGGACTTTTTACAATCCTGCTTGCTGTCAGTGAATGGACAGCGTTTTGCTAAAGATGGCCACCGGCCGCCTGGAGTAAAGTTTCCCGCGCTGCTGAGGACCTTCGTGGGCGGATCCCTGCAAGGACACAGAGAATCCCGCCCCTCGTCATCATCGCACCGCCGCGGCCCTGCTTCTTCTACGTCATCGGGTGCTCAGGACGTCCGGAATCTCGCGAGACTTGGCCTGCGCAAGCCCGGCGATACCGGTAAGCACTTGTAACCGGAGGGAAGGGGATTGTTCCGGCCCCTTTAGTCGCCAGCGGCCATATCTCAATAGACTACCATGTCAGAACCGGGAGTGCCTGAGCAGCCGGCCCCGGGAGAACTTGCGGCTCCTAATCATCCTACAGCCCCCAGCATGATGCCCTTTACCATGCCTTACTATTTCGGGGCCCCATGGTTCCCCCGCTACAGAGGAGAGACCCATACCCTAAGGGACTTTAAAGAAAAGTTGCTGGCATTATTCAAACTGTACCCCATAAATGCCGACCAGCAAATGGAAATCCTGCTAGCGCAGCTGGAGGGAGCTGCCCGCAGGGAGGTATTATCCTGGCCTGCTACTGAGCGGAGTACTCTAGAACAGATATTCACCCGCCTCAGGGCCACTTTTGAAACTAGGACTGCCTCAGAGATAAAGATGCATTTCTTTGGCAAGAAACAGAAGTCCGGTGAGTCCCTCCGTGACTATGCCCTATCACTTCAGGAGGCTTTAGGGGCAATAATTCAGATAGATCCCAAAGAGGCTGATAACCAGGACCAGACCCTGAGGGAACAATTTATCAACGGGGTGTCTAGTGAACAAATAAGGACCCAATTAAAGATGCTGTCCGCCCAGCACCCTAACAGTACCTTTCTGGACTTTAAAGAACTGGCTATAAAAATTCTGGGGACCGCAGTATCTCCTGAGTTGAGCACCCCACCTGAGTCACCAGCCTGCAGGCCAAAACTGCTTATCACTAACCGAGCTGAGGCCGGTCAAGCTGTTCAAGTGTCAGCTACCGATACTATTGCCATGCTGACAGAGCAGGTAAATCACCTCACTAAAAGTCTAGAGAAAGTGTGCAGTAAAATAGAGGAATGGGAAAAACCCATAATGACAGAAGAAGAATTCCTGTCACCTCCTAGGCCGTTCCCACCTCCTTACCAAGAGACTCACCCCAGGGATCCTGGGAGGCGTAATAGAGATCGCAAGCGGCCCGTGTGTACATACTGCAAAAAGCTGGGACACACAGAATCCACGTGCTGGCAGTTAAACGGGCAACCCCTGAGGCTGAGGACCACCCCTCGGGAGGTAGAACACTAGGTCCAGAGGATCCAAATTGGATGCCACGTTATGTAGGATCCCATCCTAAAATCAATATAGAGATCAACGGGGTCCCCTTTGAAGCCCTATTAGATACTGGGTCTCAGGTCACTACTATTCAGCTGCCTGCATTTGAAAAGTTCTGGGACACCAACCAGTTGACCCAACCGCCTGAATCCTGGGTGGAAATTATCGCCAGCAATGGCAAACCAGTAAAGATTCATGGATACTGGGAACCCACCCTGCAGGTGGGAGAAGTAACCCTGCCTCAACAGGGAGTGATCGTAGTACAGGCCGGTGACAGAGGAGGACATCCTGTCATTCTAGGCACCAATGTCTTCAAAAACTGTTATTCAGAGATACTTGCGGTATTACATCAGACTTTGCCCACTGCTTCCTCTGCATCCAGGAGGGTGATTCAAAAGACTATTACTGTGTTTAGTGCCCAGCAGAGGTTTGCTAATGGGAAAGGAGAAATTTGTACTGCCAGGATTAGTGATATTAAGCCTGTGACTTTGCCTCCTAATTCTCAAACTCTTTTATGGTGTCGTGCTGTCCTGGGAGTCCAAGGCCGAGATTATCCAGCCCTGGTAGAACCAATCCAGATGGAGGATTACCCTTATGTGAGAGCTGCCAAGTGCCTGGTGACCGTCTCCCAAGGTAAAGTACCTGTCCGTCTGATTAACCTGAGTGATCATCCTGTTGCGCTTACTAAGCATTGCCGTGTTGCCCAGCTGTCCCAGGTGTCCTTCCAAGACGTCATTCGTCTTCCAGTGACAGAAAAGCCGCCAGCTGCAGTCAGCGGATGTTCGCCGGTGACCCAGCCACAAGTGCCCTGGTGGGAAGAGCTCCATGTAGGGGATGAGACTACCCCCCAACATCAACAAGAAGGGATTCTACAGCTTGTCAAGGAGCACCACCAGGCCTTCAGTAAGCATGCTACTGACTATGGAGAGGTTAGTGCCATACAACACACCATACCTACTGGCTCTCATCCTCCTATCAAGGAGAGATACAGACCCTTACCACCTACTTCATATCAGACTGTAAAGGAAATGATCCAAGAGATGAAAGACTCTAATGTAATCCGGGACAGCCGTAGTCCGTGGGCTGCACCCCTGGTTCTTGTAAAGAAGAAGGACGGTAGTATCCGTTTCTGTGTGGATTATAGGAAAATTAATCAAATAACCCACAAAGATGCATACCCACTGCCTCGCATTGAGGAGTCGCTAACTGCTCTGGGCTCCTCTGCCTATTTCTCCACCTTGGACTTGACCAGTGGCTACTGGCAAGTACCCATGGCCCCTGCAGATAGGGAAAAGACTGCTTTCACTACTCCCATGGGCCTGTTCGAATTCAATTGTATGCCGTTCGGGCTATGTAATGCCCCAGGAACTTTCCAGAGACTAATGGAGCGGTGTTTGGGTCACAAAAACTTCGAAACAGTGCTGCTGTATCTAGATGACGTCATTGTGTACTCAAAAACATATGAAGACCATCTGAAACATTTGGCAGAAGTATTTGAAATCCTTATCAAATATGGCTTGAAGGTAAAGCCATCCAAGTGTCACCTGCTCAAACCTGCAGTAAGATACCTGGGGCATGTAGTAAGCGGAGAGGGAGTGCAACCTGACCCTGATAAATTAGCAGCTGTCCGTAATTGGCCGGTTCCTACTACCGTCAAAGAGGTGAGGAGTTTCCTTGGTTTTGCCGGCTACTATAGACGTTTTATCCCCCATTTTGCTCAAATAGCTGATCCTATCCAGGAACTCTTGAGGGGGCAACCCAAAAAGAGTCCTAGAACTCCTGTGCCCATTGAGTGGAATGAGGAAAGAGAGATAGCGTTCCAATTGCTAAAAAAGAAACTGACCGAGCCTCCCGTGTTAGGTTACCCAGATCATAGCAAGCCTTTCCATCTTTATACCGATGCTAGCAAGCGAGGCCTGGGAGCGGTGTTAGCCCAAATCCAAGAGGGAAAAGAGAGAGTGATAGCATATGCAAGCCGCTCCCTGAAAGGAGCTGAGAAAAATGACCAGAATTATAGTTCCTTCAAACTAGAGTTCCTGGCATTAGTGTGGGCGGTGACAGAAAAATTCAAGGATTATCTAGCCGCCACCCCGTTCATTGCATTCACTGACAATAACCCTCTGGCACATCTAAATACAGCTAAATTGGGGGCCTTGGAGCAGAGATGGGCCTCTCGCCTTGCCAACTATAATTTCTCTGTAAAGTATCGTGCTGGACGTACTAATGATAATGCTGATGCTTTATCCAGGCTTCCCACAGAGACAGCTCCTGATGATGTGCGAGATGCTTGGGAAGATGTAGAGATGTCGGCTTTCTATAACAAATTTGCTCAACAGGATCAGGCTCGAGCTACCAATAACAGAGCTGCAGTTCCTTCACCCTCCAGTAGGCCTGATCCTAAAGAAGAAAGGTGGGTGAAACTACAGTCTGAAAGTAGAGTGCTGGGTGAGTTGTTGGACTTCATTACTAGTGGCAGAGCCCTTGAGAGGATTCGGCGTAAGAGTGCAGATCCTGAGCTCATCAAACTGTGGAGACAGCGCCATCAACTCTTCATACAAAAGGGCCTATTGCTACGGAGAAGCCTAGACCCAGTGTCCAACGAGAGAGTGCACCAGATTCTCATACCCCGACGAGATGCAGGTATGGTGTTGGAGATGTACCACAATCAATCCGGTCACTTTGGGGTCCAAAAGACTGAGGCTACTATCCACCAGCGGTTTTACTGGGTGGGCATGAGAGAAGACATGGAGAAGTGGTGTCGAGAGTGTGTAGCCTGTGCCTTAAAACGGAGTGAGCACCATGATCAGAGGGCACCACTGAGACCCATTGTAAGTACCCGTCCTCTTGAACTTGTCGCCATCGACCATGTGAAACTGGAGCCTAGTCGCTCAGGGTATGCTTATGCCATGACTGTTATTGACCATTTCACAAAGTTTGTTGTAGCAGTGCCTGTGAGAGACCAGACAGCCAAGACTACAGCCGAAATGTTCTGGAAGCACTTCCTCCTGCCCGATGGATGTCCGGAAAAGATCCTCACCGATCAAGGACCTGCTTTTGAGTCCCATCTGTTCCATGAACTGTGCTGCTTACACAACTGTAAGAAGATCCGGACAACGGCCTACCATCCTCAAGGTAACGGATTATGTGAAAAAATGAATCAGACCTTGATAGAGATGCTGAGGGCCGTGCCTCCTGAGAACAGAGGAGATTGGCCCAGTCTGTTGCCGCAGCTCATGTTCACATACAATCATACCATACATTGTTCCACCGGGTATACCCCTTTTTACTTGATGTTTGGGCGCCAAGGGACATTGCCTGCTGATCATTCATTGGACATACACGTGCCTGATTGCATTAACCCATTACCTAACACCGACTGGGTTGCTGAACATCAAAGGCGATTGAATACAGCCAAAGCCATTGTTCAGGAGCGTATGGACTATGCTAGGGACCGACAGCAGAGAGACTATGATCAAGCAGCCCATGCAGAACCCTTGACAATAGGGGCTGTGGTATGGTTAAAGAATAACTGCCGTACCAGTAAATTGGACAGTAAATGGGAGCGAAGTCCCTATGTTGTCACGGCAATCCCAAATGTTGGAACTCACACTTATGAGATCACCCGGGAAGACAAGGGATCCCAAATTGTACACCGAAACCGGTTAAAGCTCTGCCTGACACCAGAACCTAGTGCCGAGAGTTCTGGATCTGAATATCCTGTGTCAGAGTCAGCAATACAGCCCGAGGATCCTATGCAGGCTGTTAGTAATCTGAGGTATGACGCTGATCCCATGCATTGGCTTCTGACACCTTGGTTGAACTTGTTGGTGCCTGCTCCGGCACCTACTGTAACTTCACCTCCGGAAGAGCTGGTTCAAGATGCCCCGGATCCAGTTCCCCCTCTAGTGGATCTAATTGTTCCAGTTGTTCCAGTTGTTCCTGACCAAGATCTCCCTGATGGAGACCCTCCTGTTGCTCCTCTCTCTTCTACCTCGTTGCTAAGGGAAGAGGAGACCCCTGTTTTGAGAAGGTCTACCCGGATGACCAGGGGACGCCCGCCAGTCCGTTTAGGAGACTTTGATTATTCTGGTGGTGTCTCCTCCCAAACAGTTGCCACTGGCAATACCTTACTTGACATTTGTGCGCAAGAATGGACTCCTCCACGCGAGCCCTTGCCTGTGATACACCCACAGGAAACTCCTGGGTAGTTCCGTTTTTATACTGTTTTATCTATTGTGCTGTTCTATTATGGACTTATTCATTGTCATGGACTATCCTGGTTATAATGTTACGCTGTGCCAGGTCAGCGCCCCAGTTCCATTCACTATCCTGAGGAGAAGAGAACGACGCCCCTTGTCACCACCCTTCATCTTTGCCAATTGGACCTGATATGAATGTAAATGCAGATGAATTACATGTATGTATGCCTGCATGTCTCTTTTTTCTGTTTCAGGTAGAGATTCCAGTTGGGCGAGCCCTGATGGAGTACGAGGTCGTACTCAGCTTAAAGCAGTGGGGTATGTAGTGTACGGGGACTGTAATGCCCGTCACTACAAAAGTGTCACTTGGTGTGCTGTCGTCCCCCCCTTATTTATGGGGAAGTTGGTATATGTCATCTTTATAAATTGTCATGTAATGTAATGTTATGTAATTCCCTGTTACTGTGACACTTGCATGTACAGGCCTGCTAGGGGTGTCATTCCAGCTTCTAGTCACTAGAGGGAGCTAGAGAGCCCTAGTTTATATAAGGCCCAGACAGGGAAGCAAAAGTCAGTCTAGTTTGGAGTCAGAAGTTTCTAGAGTGTGCTGAAGTTTCTAGAGGCTGAGGAAGCTGAGAGAGAGACAGGGGCAAGCTCAGAAAAGCAAGAGGTACTCAAGATAACAGAGGAGGTACTTTATAAAGAGAGAACCAAGGATATACGCCAGAGTTAAGGTATTGGGCCTTGGAGAAGATTTTCTATTTCCCAGGATCAGTCAGGAATAGAGTGCAAGCTCCTGTACTGCAAGTCCTGTGTTTCACACTCTGAAGTCACCTTGCTTAATCTGTATTGCCTGCATCGACCATATTGAAAAATCAACTGTATGCAAAGGAACTGTGCTTCCATTAATGTCTCTATATGGAAACTACTAAAGTTGGAGTTTTGTTTTAACATCACGTGGTTCCTCAGTTATTCCTGCTATCAGCAAACGGCGTGCCACCGTTTAATTAGCACTGGCGTCACGAACATTTTCTACCATCACCTGCCCTTGCAGAGAGTCAGCCGTCTCAGGTTAGTGTCTATTGCACTACTACACCCAGAAACTCTATTAAACACAACTTGAGTACGCTGCACTATTCTTGTCCGCAGCCACGGACAAGAAAAGGCATTTCTATTATAGTGCCGGCCGTGGGCGGTCCGCAAATGTCCGGTGTCTATGTTTTGCGAATTCTTGGACTGCAAACAGTTGCGGACATGTGAATGAACCCTAATTATGTCCAAAAGTGCAAATACCTAAATACTCCTTAGCTTCCCTGTAAATAATCTTGCCCTTCAATTATATTCATTGCTTAACAGTGAAAATCTGGAAACATTTCTATTGCACCAATGCCACAATAGGGATTTACAGCCATAGTGGAGCCACTGAACAGATAGCATTAACTCTTGTGAAAATAGTTTTGTCCTGTGATTACTAGAACACAATGGGAATCAATGCAAAAGGGAATTGCCTGCAATATGGAGCATTATCTGAAAAACCATACACCAATCAGTAGCCTGCTCTGTAAGAATGAGGGGGAAAAGCCCATACAAGTCTGGGTGTCTCTGATTTGACTGGTATAAGCTAATCTGCAATATATTGTGAGATGTCATATGATATTATTGTTCAGAGATGATTAAATCACTTTTGTTATCATAATATGTGATGGTAAAATACTAAAGAAAATACACAGTTTGAATAAAATCTAATTTTCATCAATTATTTACAGATCATTAAAAATTGATATCCAAAATGCAACACTAGCTCAGACATCTTTCCAGATGTAGACTTTTCATCACAATAATAATCTAAAACAGAGCCATAAAAGATGGGAAACTGATTATATGATAGCAAACCTACAATAAAATATGACACTGGTACTCAAGCTCCAAAGTAAGTGTGGAAAACTATTATAAAATAAAAATAATGAGCCAAAATGCCTGGTAGGGCTCATCATTGATTAAAACCATACCTTTCTTTTGTCTGTATGTTAAACAACTACAGAGATATTTGAGTTTTTATTCCTATGCAAATGTTATTGGAGCACCATGAGGTCGGGATGAATCATTTGAGCAGTGGTTTATAACACCCCCTGTGCTCTGCACACTCCCCTCTCCCTTTAATTGAGAGGACTAGACATGCCAAGGGCAGAGCTGTCTCCAAGACCTGTGTGCTAGCATGTAAATATCATATACACTATGTACTATAGCTTGACCAAATATATAGCTGTCAAATATTATGCAATAAAGGAGAAGTTTTTAAGAGGACGAATATTGTATTCCGAATCCGCTTTTCTTAATTTTTTGCTTTGCCGTACCTGGGACTCACCCAAAGGCTTCTGAACACGGGTATATAAAGGCCAGACAGGTGAGCTGGAAAAAAGTGTGTGTATAAAATTACATACATATTACTGCTTTATTCACAAGCAAAATATATGATTATAAAGACACTAGCAGTATATGTTAGCTTATAAGAATAGAAAAAAACACATTTTTCGATGTGGTGAAGCTATAGCTTTGCGGTAAGCATGAAATACGCCTATATTAAGTGTATTTCAGGTGCAGATTCTGGTTGCAACAAAATCTGCAACTTTTCCCTGCTTACGCCAGGTCTAAAAAAGTGAGTGTGGTGTGGGCAGGGAAGGGGGACAGACCGGCAGGCCCGTCTCATTTACCATTTTCTATGCGGATCCGCAGCCAGCTTAGGAGTTTATTAAGACCGGCTTTTTATTGACAAAATCACAAACATTTGAGAATGAGAAATAATTCAACAGAACATAGCAAGCAACCTCATCCGGCCAAGGCAAGAAGATAAAAACCACACAAATACTCTACAATCACCGAGATTTGCTCTGGTCCCAATCACCATTGACAACACTAAAACCATTATCAGAAGCCTCCGAGACAGCACATCCCCAAATTACATTATTCCCACAAAACTTTTGAAACAATGCGCTGACATTCTGGCACCCACCATAACACACCTCATAAACCAGTCATTCAAAGAAGGAATAGTCCCGATCTCCCTTAAGCAAGGCATAATCAAACTCCTGCTAAAGAAGCCCAATCACGACCCCAAAGACCCAAATTACCGCAGACCGGTCGCAAGCCTTAACACCATCTCCAAGCTTATCGAGAAAACAGTAGTACAACAGCTACAACCCCATCTGGATACCCACAAACTCTTGGACCCACTTCAATCTGGTTTCCGCCCTGGCCACGGGACAGAAACGGCGCTCCTCAAAATCTGGGATGATGCCCTCGAAGCAGCAGATGAAGGAGAATTGTGCCTCCTGGTGCTGCTGGACCTCAGCGCAGCTTTTGACACAGTGGACCACAAAACCCTGCTCACTCGTCTCACAGAAGTAGCCGGAGTCGCAGACTCGGACCTACCCTGGTACGCATCCTTCCTGGAGAACCGAACCCAGAAAGTGAAACTAGGGGCATTCACCTCAGAAGCACGTAAAATCACATGCGGAGGCCCTCAAGGATCACCCCTGTCGCCCGTGCTCTTCAACATCTACCTCCGAACTCTCCTCAAAATCATCAGCAACCAGGACCTGCTCTATCATTCCTCCGCTGATGACACCCAACTTTACTTATGCATTACCAACAAAAAAGACCAATACCACGCCCTGGAAATCTGCCTCTCATTGATCGACGATTGGATGACTGAGAGCTCTCTTAAACTTAACATTTCCAAAACAGAACTCCTAGCTAAAAGCTAAAAGCCTCGGAGTCATCTTTGACTCAGACATGGGTCAGTACAGAGATCTATCCCATCATCTATTTATCCCCAGGACTGTGACTGTGACGAGGGGACATCCTCTGCGTCTGGAGGAAAGAAAGTTTGTACACAAACATAGAAAAGGATTCTTTACGGTAAGAGCAGTGAGACTATAGAACTCTCTGCCTGAGGAGGTGGTGATGGTGAGTACAATAAAGGAATTCAAGAGGGGCCTGGATGTATTTCTGGAGTGTAATAATATTACAGGATATAGCTACTAGAGAGGGGTCGTTGATCCAGGGAGTTATTCTGATTGTCTGATTGGAGTCGGGAAGGAATTTTTTATTCCCCTAAAGTGAGGAAAATTGGCTTCTACCTCACAGGGTTTTTTTTTTTTTGCCTTCCTCTGGATCAACTTGCAGGATGACAGGCCGAACTGGATGGACAAATGTCTTTTTTCGGCCTTATGTACTATGTTACTATGTTACTATGTTACATGACAATGGATGCACAAATAGGATCAGTAGTCAGCGGATCCAACCATCTTCTTCGCCTGCTGCGCAGACTTATCCCCTTCATCCCTGAAGGAGACGCAGCAGCAGTAGTTGGAACAACCATCAATTCCCGACTTGACTACGCAAACGCCCTCTATCTAGGACTTCCCAAATACCAAATTTCACGTCTACAAGTTGTCCAGAACACAGCCGCCAGACTGATAACTGGAAAAAAAAACTGGAATCTATCACCCCGTCCCTGAGGACCCTCCATTGGCTACCTGTGAAGGATCGGATCACATTTAAGACCCTCTGCCTTACACACAAATGTACACAAGGGAAAGCACCCCAATACCTCTGTGACAAAATAAAGCACTACACCCCAGGTCGCTCCCTGCGGTCAGCTAACCAGAATCTACTCCATATCCCCAAGACCTGCAACAAATCAAAAGGCAAACAAAGGTTCGCAGTCCTAGGACCCCGGCTATGGAACATTCTACCCGCGGAGATCCGCTCAGAAGAAAGCCATCTGGCCTTCAGGAAGAAGCTCAAGACCCACCTCTTCTGAAGGCACAGGCGGCAAACGGCTGCAAAAAAAGCGCCTTGAGGCGATTTAGTTCGCAATTGTAGCGCTATACAAGTTATTCATTCATTCATTCATTAATAAATGTTCCCCTTTGTTTTGCATGTAGAGATCCTAGGTTTGAATCCAGGGAGAGGCTGACAGGTTTTTTCATTCAGATATTTTTTCTTCCACATTTAACCCCTACTAAAAGTCTATGTCTTTATCATATTGAGAATTATGTTTTTTTTTAAAGCTAATAAATATAATTTTTTTCATAATCATATATTGTCTGTGAATAAATCAGTAATAATTTTCAGGTTTCTAAGAAAAAAAACACTGTTCTCAATACAGGGAGTGCAGAATTATTAGGCAAGTTGTATTTTTGAGGATTAATTTTATTATTGAACAACAACCATGTTCTCAATGAACCCAAAAAACTCATTAATATCAAAGCTGAATGTTTTTGGAAGTAGTTTTTAGTTTGTTTTTAGTTTTAGCTATTTTAGGGGGATATCTGTGTGTGCAGGTGACTATTACTGTGCATAATTATTAGGCAACTTAACAAAAAACTAATATATACCCATTTCAATTATTTATTTTTACCAGTGAAACCAATATAACATCTCAACATTCACAAATATACATTTCTGACATTCAAAATCAAAACAAAAACAAATCAGTGACCAATATAGCCACCTTTCTTTGCAAGGACACTCAAAAGAATGCCATCCATGGATTCTGTCAGTGTTTTGATCTGTTCACCATCAACATTGCGTGCAGCAGCAACCACAGCCTCCCAGACACTGTTCAGAGAGGTGTACTGTTTTCCCTCCTTGTAAATCTCACATTTGATGATGGACCACAGGTTCTCAATGGGGTTCAGATCAGGTGAACAAGGAGGCCATGTCATTAGATTTTCTTCTTTTATACCCTTTCTTGCCAGCCACGCTGTGGAGTACTTGGACGCGTGTGATGGAGCATTGTCCTGCATGAAAATCATGTTTTTCTTGAAGGATGCAGACTTCTTCCTGTACCACTGCTTGAAGAAGGTGTCTTCCAGAAACTGGCAGTAGGACTGGGAGTTGAGCTTGACTCCATCCTCAACCCGAAAAGGCCCCACAAGCTCATCTTTGATGATACCAGCCCAGACCAGTACTCCACCTCCACCTTGCTGGCGTCTGAGTCGGACTGGAGCTCTCTGCCCTTTACCAATCCAGCCACGGGCCCATCCATCTGGCCCATCAAGACTCACTCTCATTTCATCAGTCCATAAAACCTTAGAAAAATCAGTCTTGAGATATTTCTTGGCCCAGTCTTGACGTTTCAGCTTGTGTGTCTTGTTCAGTGGTGGTCGTCTTTCAGCCTTTCTTACCTTGGCCATGTCTCTGAGTATTGCACACCTTGTGCTTTTGGGCACTCCAGTGATGTTGCAGCTCTGAAATATGGCCAAACTGGTGGCAAGTGGCATCTTGGCAGCTGCACGCTTGACTTTTCTCAGTTCATGGGCAGTTATTTTGCGCCTTGGTTTTTCCACACGCTTCTTGCGACCCTGTTGACTATTTTGAATGAAACGCTTGATTGTTCGATGATCACGCTTCAGAAGCTTTGCAATTTTAAGAATGCTGCATCCCTCTGCAAGATATCTCACTATTTTTGACTTTTCTGAGCCTGTCAAGTCCTTCTTTTGACCCATTTTGCCAAAGGAAAGGAAGTTGCCTAATAATTATGCACACCTAATATAGGGTGTTGATGTCATTAGACCACACCCCTTCTCATTACAGAGATGCACATCACCTAATATGCTTAATTGGTAGTAGGCTTTCGAGCCTATACAGCTTGGAGTAAGACAACATGCATAAAGAGGATGATGTGGTCAAAATACTCATTTGCCTAATAATTCTGCACGCAGTGTATAGTAAGGCCTTTAATTATTATTATATAATTATATCTTATTTATTATACTATAGCCTTTATTATGGGTTAAATAAAAGAAAAAAAAGTTGATATAAGTTTCACTGGGGACTTGAACCTGCATGACAGTCCACTTACCTGTAACGGTCGCGTACACACACACACACAGGGGGACGGGAAGTGACCAATGCGCTCCACCCTTACCCCTGGCCCTGCCTACTTGCCTCGCAAGTCCTAATGACAGGGGACAACTGGATGGCAATCCCTAGCTTGGAATAAGTGCAGGGACGACAGACAGATAAACAACAGAGCGTGAACGGACCGAGTCAATACCAGGAAAGCTACGACGTACAAATGGAGCAAGCAGAGAATAGTCAGGAGAAGCCGGGGTCATAAATACTAGGAGAGTCACGAAGTACCAAAGGAGTCAGCAGAGGATCGTCAGGAGGAAGCCGGGGTCAGAATACCAGGAGAGCAGCAAAGTACACAAGGAGCAGGCAGAGGATCGTCAGGAATTCAGCAGGAGGTAAGTACGCCAGGAAAGACAAAATTGCAGGTGGAACCTAAATAACAGGCAATCTGTGGCCAGCAGATTGCCTGTTTAACTAGGGAGCCAGGTGGGTCATGTGACGTGGCCAGCGTCACATGAGTCCACACAGACTACACAGCCGAGCGCCGAGTGATCAGCTCGGTGCTCAGCCCTAAAACCATTTGCATAGATGCGCGAGGGGCGCGCATAGTATTATCAGGAGTGCGGGCAACGCTGAATGCGCTGGTGATGTGCGCGTGCTCCGGACGTGCCCGCCTCCTAGACGGCGCCGTGACAGTACCCCCCCCCTTTTACACAGGGCCACCGGAACCAAGGACTCAGGTGACGGCTTCTCGGGATGATCCTCATGAAATTTCTTAACCAGTTTAGGGGCATGAACCTCCCTAGCTGGTACCCAAGACCTCTCCTCGGGGTCCATAGCCCTTCCAGTGCACCAGATACTGCAAGGAATTACGCACTCTCCTGACAGCCACAATTTTATGTTCAAACAATTTTTATTGTACATATTTGTCTCATAAGTACAAAACTTTTACAGATCATTATGTGAATATCAGTGGAAATGAGAATGACATCTTATACATTACAAGACAGCTGATTTCACTTATAATTCCAGGTATAAAAATGATAAACCAAAGCATAAGAATAGTGAAAAACAAAGTAAATTATGTATAACGGGAAAGAGGGGAAGGGGGGGAGGGGAGGAAGGGCAGAGGGGGGGGGGGAGGATGTTGCAGCGTACGTTTCAGCACCGCTCAGAGAGCAACTCTTCGGGCCTCTCAAGCCTTTGGATAAATGGATGAAGGAGGTGTTTCTTTAATTAGATTGGAAGCCTCTGTATATTATCCAAGGGTTCCATATTTTTTGGAATATCTGGGTGGATCTGTTTTCCCAACCTGCTATTTGTTCCATCCTATATATATCATCACATCTAAGTTCCCAAGTACCCAATGAGGGAGGGGATGTATCTCGCCATTTAGCTGCCACTAATACTCTCGCAGCTGTCAGCAAATGTGAAATGAGACGTTTAATCATACCTGAACTCTTTATTTTGTCCATTAAGTTCAATAGACAAATCTGTGGAGATGGTTGTACAGGAATCTTACATATCCTTGTGATTGTTGAGCAGATCTGTTTCCAATAGTCTCCAATTATCTCGCAATCCCACCAGATATGAAAAAAAGTGCCTATTTCTCTTTTGCATCTCCAGCATGTCTCACTAACTTCCGGATACATTTTATGTAAAATTTCTGGCGTATAATACCATCTGGTAAGTATTTTAAAATAGTTTTCTTGCAATCTCACGCAAGTAAATATCTTTGGAGTCATTGAGAGACACCTAATTAGTGATCTATCTTCCCTATCCAAGCTCAAGTCCGATTCCCATTTCACTAGATATGGGTTGATCTCTGGGCTTGTAAAGGTAAGAATCATGGAGTACAATATACAGTAGAGATTTTTTTAACAGCTTCCTGTTTCTGGAGGGCTATTTTCTCAAACCTAGTTGGGTCTGTCTTATGTAGTGGGGTCAATGGTTTTAAGTAGTCTCTTATATATGATCTTTGTAAAAAAGACAAGGAAGTAATACTTTCCCCTCTGTCCCACTCCTCCTTTAGTGCATCCCATGTATCTAATAAGTCCACCACTGGTGTAGTAATAGCTTTAGCCTTTTCAGGTAAAGTTTGTATAAATTGCAGGGAAGCATCTTGCAAGATATCTCTTAGTTGTGTCAAAGGGGAAATTGTAGCAGTGAGAAAGTGAATACTCAATTTTTGTCTCCATAGCCATATCGTATTTTTAGTAATGGGGTTTCCAATACATGTCTCAGTGGTATACTTTCCATGCAGCAGTAGAGGCCGTAATGCAGATTGGCTAATGGCAAACTCAGATTGAATATCCAGTCTGTCACCTTTGTAGCGTAGCCATTCCAGGCATCTCATTCCGTGAACCGCCAGATAATAACCATAAAAGTCCAGAACCCCCATACCTCCTTGTTTAATAGGTAAGGAAGTGAATTGTTTTGTAAGTCTAGGTCTTTTTTTATTCCACAGGAACTTGGACAGTGTTGAGTTTAATTTGGTGAAAAAGGAGCGAGGGAGGGGAATAGGGAGGGTTTGGAGAAGATATAAAACCTTGGGTAGTATAATGGTTTTAATTAATGAGCGTCTGCCAAACCAGGATGTAAATGGTATTTCCCATGAATCTAGCGTATGTCTAATTTCATCAGATAGACCTTTATAGTTCTCATCATATATCCGAGTAGGATCCGATGTAAGTTTAATGGCTAAAAACTTCATGTTAGTGGCCGACCATTGATACGGGGTATTGAGCTCCAACCCTTTCTGGCTTCGGGTATCCAGTGTCACATTTAAAACTTGAGACTTTGTGGGATTAATCAAGAAGTTAGATAGCTCCCCAAAAAGTTCAAATAATGACTGTATAGCCGTAAATGCTTCATTTGGATTTGTAATTAGTACCAAAAGGTTGTCAGCAAATGCTGCTAGCTGGTGGTGCACCCCTTGTAGCTCAATACCCCGTATTCTATCATCCTGCCTTATAGCCTGAAATAAGCACTCAACTGTCAAGACAAATAATAAGGGCGATAACGGACAACCTTGTCTTGTTCCATTGGAAATTTGAAGAGGGAGAGAGAGTGTATCATTAACCATCACCTCAGCAGATGGCTTGGAATACATGGCCATGATAGCGTTGACAAAGTCTGTAGGGATTTTAAACTTCATCAAGGCCTTCTGCATAAACAACTAATCTATTCGGTCAAACGCTTTTTCGGCGTCTGTCCCCAACAACAATAAAGGTACAGATCGGCTACGTGCGTATTGAATGATGTTGATAAGGTGAGTAGTGTTCATTCTACCCTCTCTCCCCGTTACAAACCCCACTTGTTCGCTATTTATAAGATTTGGTAGTAATGGTTTTAACCTAAGCGCCAAAATTTTTGCAAAGATTTTTAAATCATTATTTAGTAGGGATATGGGCCTATAACTCGCACAATTCGTTTCATCCTTTCCCTCTTTAGGGATAATAGTGATGTGAGCCATCAACATCTGTTCTGGCAATGGATTCCCTCTGAATGTGTCATTGCATAATGTCAAAAATTGAGGCAGCAGAACTTTTGGGAATTTACGGTAATAGATCATTGGAAGGCCATCAGGGCCAGGACTCTTATGCATTGGGATTGAATTGACTACTTCTATTATCTCCTGTAATGTAACAGGTTTGAGTAGAGAGGCTATCTGTTGGTTCCCCAATGTAGGAAGTTCCAGAGATGCTAACCAATCATCAATCCTTTTTGATCTCTGATCTCTATCCTGTGGTGTATCCCTGAACCGGAGATTATAAAGTGCCTCATAAAATTCTTTGAACCGTATCGCTATTTCTTCTGTATTCCTAGCTAATGAGGATGTCGTTGTGCGAATCTTTTGTATGTATGATTTAGCTTTCCTCTTTTTAATCTGTGCGAGTAAAAATTTTGAAGCTTTATCCCCATGTGCATAATATTTAAATCGCGCAGAGAGAAAAAGCTTTGACGTTTTTTGGTTCAGAATATTTTTGAGGGATGAGCGTGCTAAATTCAACTGTGTCAGATCATCCTCAGATCGGGTTTCTTTATGAGAAGTTTCCAAAGACTGTATTTTCTGTGTTAGGGATAACACCTGTTCCTCTCTTTTCTTTTTAAGGAATGAACCTAGACTTATAAAGTGACCTCTTATTAAAGCCTTATGGGCCTCCCAAATCACTCCTTGTGCAACATCTGGAGTTACGTTTAGCTGGAAATATTCCTCTAATTTTCCTGTAGCCTTCTGAACATGCTCCGATGAATCCAATAATGTCTCATTTAGCCTCCAATTTGACATAGGTTTAGGCAATGACTCAAAACCCATCTCTAGAAACACCGGGGCATGGTCTGACACCAACAAAGTACCAATTGAGGCGTTAACACAAGAGGTCAATTTACAAGTAGGGACAAACAGATAGATAATCAAGTCTCTGATATGATCTGTGGGCCACCGAATAATGAGAATAATCCTTAACAGTTGGATTTAGTGTCCTCCACACATCTACCAGCCCCATGGATCCTATAGCAGAGTGTACTCTCTTCAAGGCTATATGTGAGGTAGACGAGATACCCGTCGATGAATCTATAAGCGGGTGTAGTGTGATATTTAGATCCCCACCTAAAACTAAAGTACCTTCCGTAAATTCTCTTAGGAGGTTTAGGGTAGTACATATCCACTTGGTTTGCAGAGTATTTGGTGCATATAAGTTGCCAAGTGTATAGGTACTATTGCCTATTGTTCCTTTAATAAAAAGGAATCTACCCTCTGGATCTTCTAAGGTAGAGCTCACGTTTAGAGGGAAGTTTTTGTGTAGGGCTATTGAAACTCCCTTTGAGGCTGAGGAGGGCCATGTACTGTGATACCACCTATTGTAAGTAAGATGGCTCAACCGCGGCACATGGTCCTTCTTAAAGTGTGTCTCTTGTAACATCAAGACGCTCACCTTCTGCTTACACATAAGCTGAATTATCTGACTTCTTTTGGCAGGTGAGTTTAACCCTTTGACATTGAAGGAGCAGATCTTTATGGTAGCCATTTCATGACTTCTTGTAGGTCCATTGCACAGCTATTAAGGCCTATAGGGGTGGAATGCTGAAACGCCCGCTGCAGGGAAAAAGGAGGGATAGGGGGGAAGGGAAGGGAATTGAAAAACATATTTAAAAAAGAATAAAGAAAACATCATTAGTACATGAAATCGTAGATAACTCTATACATGTGACGTATATGATAGATAGTAAGATAACCATCCTAATGTCAAAGTCTCCTCACACAAGGAGGCAATCTAGGGGGGGAGAATTGGACCGAAAACACGGCTAGTCCATGCACACAAGCATATAGAACTTCCTTATGTCACAACCAGAGATAACATAATAAACACAGGCAAACAGGTCTGCATATATTTGGCTTATCTAGCAATACCGACCTATTTATGCAAGAAGGAAACTGCTCCTAACCACTCAACAAAGAGGAGCAATACCCTTCATCCTCAATCCATACCTCTCCTCCATCCCCTTCATCCCCCTAAAGTGACTTCTGGTCTACAAAACTCTCTAAAAGTGGAGAAGGGGGGAAGGGGGGCGCAGAAGAGGAGAGAGGAAATACCATTCCTATGATCCCTATAGATCCTTATAACAACCAGAGGATCATTTTTAGTTTAGCCTAGCCTAAATAACAAATTGAATAACATAATAGTGACATAAAAGAAAAAAATTCCTCTAGATAAGCTCAAGATCCACCTAAATCTCCTCTCTACACCTCAACATAAATGTATAGCCCAGCAATACAAATAAGCATAAGATCTCAATCTGGATGTAGTGTCAGCCGCTTAGGTGTCATCTTAGGTACATTCTTCTTTTGCCTTTGGGGCCTGGATAACGAGGCCGGGGTCCAGGCAGTCAGCGTCGGAACCGCAGGGAGATCTGTAAGATTTCTCACAGTTGTCCAGTCCTGGATGTCTAATGGCTCTATCTCCAGGATATTGTAGATCTGGATCAGGTCTGCAGGTGATCTAATAGCAACTTTGCAACCTGGTGTATTCACCAATAGACCAAATGGATGGAGCCAGCGATAAATAATTTTCCTATTTTGTAGGATTTCCAGGAGCGGCTTCAAAGCTTGTCGTTTTTGCAGGGTCATAGGCGACAGATCTTGGAACAAAGCGATTGTGGAGCCAAAACAGGCTAATGGATGTTTGTCCCTCGACGCTTTAAGCAGCTTCTCCCTTGTGCTGAAGCTAACTAAGCGACATATTATGTCCCTTGGTGCCTCTTGAGGTTTAGAGGGAGAACGAAGTGCTCTGTGGGCCCTGTCCATAGTGAAATCATCTGTGGCATCCGGGCCTAGGATTTTGTGAAAAAGTTCCACCATTGAAGCCATGATGGCGTCTGAGGGCAGAGTCTCTGGCACTCCTTTTATGCGCAGGTTATTTCTACGCCCACGATTATCCTGATCCTCTATCAGGTTGTATAACTGATTAATATGGGCTTGGGCATGATCGAAGCTGTTTGTTACCGCTGAGTTAAAGGCAATAGTTCCTTCCCAGCCTGCTTCCAGGGATTCTACCCTGTCTCCAACCTTCTTCAGGTCTGATTTGATATCTTGCAGGTCCTGTCTCAGCGGAGCTAATGCAGCCCCTAATGCTTGGGTAATAAAGTCCCTGGATACTGGGAGGTTATCTCTGGGACGTCTGGTGCATGTTTCGCTGTCCCTACCTCCATCAGAGTCGACCGAGCATCCGTTTGCTCTCCTTGTTCAGAGGCTTCTCTTTCCGGCGCCATCTTGGATTCGGCTCTGGTCGGCCCGACTCCTCTTCTAATGTATTTCTCCATCTCTCCGTGGGTAGAGTGGCTCCCACGAGTGCCTGGGGTATCTTTAGTTCTATCTCTGCCAACTTTACCCATTTCTAGGCTCCGGTTGTAGCTTATTAAGCTTGTGTGAACTTAGCCAGAAGCGGAGCTCACACAGACATGTGCGTCTCGCTCTGCAGCCAAGCTCCGCCCCCTGACAGCCACAATTTTAGATACCACATACTCCACAGAATCCTTAACCAGAACAGGCAGAGGCGCGGCTTGTGACGGTACAACAGGTTTGATGTATTTTTTTTGTAGGGACTTGTGAAATACATTGTGAATATGGATCGAGTCGGGCAATTCTAACCTAAATGATACAGGATTAATCACCTCTATGATTTTGTACGGCCCTATAAAGTGAGGAGCAAACTTTCTTGAAGCAACTTAGAGGACAACCACACCTTATCACTCAACTGAAAGTTTGCCCCCGTGGAACGTCTCCTATTGGCCTTGACTCTTTGAGTATCTTGAGCCTTTTCCAGGTTCGATTGAACCCGAGCCCATACTGTGCACAGTTTTGAGGAGATCTCATCCGCCTTGGGATTACATGAGGAGACGGATGACCCAGAAAGAAAATGAGGATGAAAGCCATAGTTACAAAAAAAAGGAGAGACCCCAGCAGAGGAATTAACACAGTTATTCAGAGCAAACTCAGCTAATGGAAGGTTTTTCACCCACAACTGTTGATCATCTGCAACATATGCCCTGAGAAATTGTTCCACCGACTGTGGCGCTCAGTCTGTCCATTACTTTCAGGGTGATAAGCAGATGAGAAGGACAGAGAAATCCGGCATCTCAGACAGAAGGCCCTCCAAAACTTGGACACAAACTGCACACCCCTGTCAGATACAATATTTTCTGGAATGCCATGTAAACGTACAATTTGTTCCACAAACAAAGATGCTAGGGTCTTCGCACTCGGGAGTTTAGGCAGGGGAATAAAGTGAGCCATCTTTCTGAACCACTACCCAAACGACAGTCTTACCCTCCGCAGGTGGCAGATCAGTGATAAAATCCATCGAGATATGAGACCAGGGTCTACTGGGAATGGGTAAGGGTCGTATGTCCCCAGCCGGGCGAGTCCTAGGGGTCTTAGACCTTGCACAAACCTTGCAAGCCAACACATAAGATTTGACATCTCTAGTTAAAGTAGGCCACCAGAATGATCTGGAAACCAGCTCTTTAGTGCCCTCAATGCCCGGATGTCCACAAAAAACAGAGTCATGACACTCACCCAGCAGTTGGAGACGAAACTGTACGGGAACAAACAACTTATCTGTAGGAGTGGATGACGGAGCTAGGTGTTGTTCAGCCTTGATGAGAGTTGTGATGTCCTGAGAGAAGGATGCTACAAAGACCTTAGCTGGTAAAATGGTTTCAGGGGGAGTCTCTGTAGGCTGGTACGCACAGAAACTCTGAGAGAGTGTGTCGGCCTTCACGTTTCTACTTCCTGGTCTGAAAGTTATGGAAAAATTAAAGCGAGTAAAAAACAATGCCCATCTAGCCTGACGGGGATTTAACCTTTTAGCCGACTCGAGAAACATTAGGTTCTTATGATCGGTAACAACAGTAACACAATGTTTTGCCCCCTCAAGAAAATGTCTCCATTCTTCAAATGCCCACTTAATGGCCAGTAACTCCCGATTTCCTATGTCATCATTTCTCTCAGAGGGAGAAAACTTTCTGTAAAAAAAGGCACAAGGTCTCAGTTTAGTGAGGGTAGCAGGACCTTGCGGGAGGACTGCTCCTGCCCCATCCTCAGAAGCATCCACCTCCACGATAAAAGTTTTTTCCTGATCTGGATGGGTTAGAATGGGAGCGCTACTGAAAGCCTCCTTTAGGGTTTCAAATGAATCTAAGGCCTCAGTAGACAAATTTTCCAGATCCGCCCCTTTTTTAGTGAGGTCGGTCAGTGGTCTAGCGATTACCGAGAAATTCTTTATGAACTTACGGTAGTAGTTAGCGAATCCAATGAAACGTTGTAAGGCCTTTAAGGATGATGGTCTCAACCATCCCTTAATCGCTAAAACCTTGCTAGGATCTATCTTTATGGCGTGGGGAGTCAGAACATGTCCGAGAAATATAATCTCCTGCACCCCAAAGACACATTTTTTCTGTTTAGCAGATAATTGATTCTCTCTCAACACCTCCAACACCTGTTAACATGAAACACATGACTCTTAAAATCAGGGGAAAATATTAAAATGTTGTTGAGATATACAATGACAAATTTTCCCAAGAACTCCCTAAGAATATTGTTCATGAAATTTTGCAACACAGCCGGGGCATTGCTAAGTCTAAAAGGCATAACGAGATATTCAAATCGACCAGCCGGAGTATTGAATGCTGTCTTCCACTCGTCCCCTCCTTGATTCGGATTAAATTGTATGCTCCTCTTAAATCAATCTTAGAAAACCAGGCCGCCCCTAATACCTGGTTAAATAAATCTGGAATCAATGGGAGGGAGTAAGTATTCTGGATAGTGATCTTATTTAATTTCCGGTAATCTATACAAGGTCTAAGACCACCATCCTTCTTCTTAACAAAGAAAAACCCCGCCCCCATAGGAGAAACCGAGGGTCTAATGTGCCCCTTAATGAGACTCTCCTTAATGTAATCTTCCATGGCCTCACTTTCAGGTTTGGAAAGATTGTAAATACGCCCCTTAGGAAACCTTGCCCCCTTCTCCACGACTATAGCGCAATCATAAGGTCTATGGGGAGAAAGAGCCTCTGGGGATGACGACGAGAACACATCAGCATACTCCTTTATGACTGCGGGTAATACCTCAGACTCCACAGAGAACCCAACCCGTACTCTAGACAAACACGGGCTGCACTCAGATCCCCAACTCACCAGTTCCCCTCTGGTCCAATCAATCATAGGATTGTGTAATTGGAGCCACAGCATCCCCAATACCACCTCGACTGGTAAGTTCTCCAGGACTAACAGGGAACATTTCTCTAAGTGGCACACTCTCACAGCTAAGGAAATCTCTGAGGTACATGACCTCACAGTACCCCCCACCAGGGGAGTGGAGTCGATGGCCATGATATGGATGGGCGTAGGTAAAATAAAAATTGAAATACCCTGTCTAGTAGCATACGCCTGGTCAATAAAGCTGGCCGCTGAGCCCGAATTAATAAAGGCCTAACCCGACCACTTATTAGAACCCAGAGAAATGGTTATAGGAACTAAAAGCTTACTCTTAGTAATAACAGGGAGTACCTGGTCCCTTGGTGGTCTTGTCTTGGAAGCCTTATCAGAAAGGATCCTCTTTGGACACTGATTGATCCAATGGTCAGGATCTCCGCAGTAGAAACAGATCCCACGTCTGCGGTGTTGATCCCTTCTGGTCATGCCAATTTGCATAGGTTCTTCAGAGGAGACCTCAACACCACTCCTGGTACAAACCTCAGACTGGACCAGTACCTGAGAAGAGAACTGTCATTCCTGTCGTCTTTCTCTCACACATCAGTCAAGTTGGACTGCAAGGGTCATAGTCTCCTCAAGAGTCTCAGGGAGATGATAACTCAGTAGTAGGTCTTTTAGATTATCAGATAGGCCTGACCTGAATTGACACTTAAGAGCTGGCTTGTTCCACCCTGAGGGAACACACCACCTTCTAAATTGGGTGCAATACTCCTCCGCAGAGAGGTTGCCTTGAACCAATGCTTTCAGCGCGGTTTCGGCTACCAGGGCCCTGTCTGGTTCATCATACAGAGTACCCAGAGCCTGAAAAAAAACCTCTACCGTGGTTAAACAACTAGCATCAGGGGGTAAAGAAAAGGCCCACTTGGCTTTCTGACCTGGAAGACAAGGGACGTAAACTAAAATACAGTTTACAGCTCTCCTTAAAGGAGTGAAACTTCCTCCGATCTCCAGAGAAGGGCTCTGGAAGCTTGATCGGTGGCTCCATATGAGGGCTCAAGTTTGGACCACAGGCCTGAGGAACAGCGGCGTCTTGTCCTATTTCTAGGGAATGAATCTTCTCCCCTAGCTCCTGCACCATCTGCGTCAGGTTTGACACATGCTCAGTCAGGGTCACTAGAGGATTCATGGTACAGTCATTCCAGTAGGCCTGTTATTCTGTAACTGTCGCGTACACACACACACAGGGGGGAGGGAAGTGACCACTGCGCTCCACCCTTACCCCTGGCCCTGCCTACTTGCCTCGCAAGGGGACAACTGGACGGCAATCCCTAGCTTGGAATAAGTGCAGGGACGACAGACAAACAACAGAGCGTGAACGGACCGAGTCAATACCAGGAAAGCTACGAAGTACAAATGGAGCAAGCAGAGAATAGTCAGGAGAAGCCGGGGTCATAAATACCAGTAGAGTCATGAAGTACCAAAGGAGTCAGCAGAGGATCATCAGGAGGAAGCCGGGGTCAGAATACCAGGAGAGCAGCAAAGTACACAAGGAGCAGGCAGAGGATCATCAGGAATTCAGTAGGAGGTAAGTACGCCAGGAAAGACAAAATCGCAGGTGGAACCTAAATAACATGCAATCTGTGGCCAGCGGATTGCCTGTTTAAATAGGGAGCCAGAGGGGTCATGTGACATGGCTAGTGTCACATGACTCCACACAGACTACACAGCCGAGCGCCGAGTGATCAGCTCGGTGCTCAGCCCTAAAACCATTTGCATGAATGCGCATAGATGTGCGAGGGGCGCGCATAGTATTATCAGCATTACCACATAGAGCCGTTCTATGTTAATATGAGCTTCTAAGCATATTCTATCCTTAGAAGCTTACACATATTACTGGTATTTTTCTAATAATATATTGTGCCTGTAAATTAAGCAGTAACATGTAAATTAGCTTTTTAAGCAGATCTCAGTGTGGTAAAGCTACAGTAAGCAGTGTATATGACATGTAGAATCTTGGATATAGCTCTGCCCTCAGCATGTCTAGCCTTGTCAATCATGAGGAGGGGGAGCATGCAGAGCACAGGGGGTGTTACAAAGCAGTGCTCAAATGATTCAGACCCACCTCTTGCTGCTCCAATTGCTCATTTGCATATGAATAAAAACACAGATACCTCTGTGGCTGTTTAACATACCGACAACAGAAAGGCACTGTTTTAATCACTATCATAAGCCCTGACAGTCAGTATGTCTAGTTTAATTGGGTTGATCCCTGGTGACAGAGCTGCTTTAATTATTAAATAGACTTGTCACCACTCCTGACATGTTTTTGTAGCTACTTGCATTCCCTATGTAACAACAATTCTGGTACATCTTTTCTTGTGCCATGCCTTTCTCCATTAATCTTACATTATGAATAAATTGAGAACTAGGAGCTTCCAATTCCCTTTCCCCCCATAATGAATTAGTTTGCAGATTCTCATAATTTTGTAACAGGTGTGCACTAGAGTTGAGCAAACACCTGGATGTTCGGGTTCAGCAGGTTCGGCCGAACTTTAAAAAAGAGTTTGGGTTCGAGACCCGAACTTGACCCCATTGAAGTCAATGGGGACCCGAACTTTTGGGCACTAAAATGGCTCTAAAATAGTCCTGGAAATCTGGATCTAGGAGTGGGAGGTTGAGGAGGCGGTGGATGGGTGGATGTGGCGGTGTAGGTTGACGTGGCTGTGTAGGTGGAAGCGGAGGTGACGGAGAAATAGGTTGCCAACACTGATTTGTGTAATTTTTATTTTTAAATTGGGGTATCCCCCAAAATATTGGGACATATAACAAAATAAAACAAAGAATAAGTGCAATTGAGTACAAGAATGGATGGTTGAGGCTGGTATAAATGTCTATTCTGCACAAGGTACGGACAAGTCTTGTGGGATCCATGCCTGGTTCATTTTAATAAATGTAAGCTTGTCCACATTGGTTGCGGCCTGTGATAAAGCTCTCTGCCGTGTTAAACACACGTTCACGCTATACACTGGCTGCAGGGCAGGTCAGCACCTCCAAGGCTGACAAAGCTTTTCCACATTTTGGCCATGCTAATGCTCTCAGGTGCTGGTGGTGCCCCAGCTGCGTTAACGACCTCTTCCTCCTCCTCTGCCTTCGCCTTGTGCTTCCACTGTGCCCCCGCTGACAGGTGGGAATGCTATCATCAGCGTGCGCTTGTAGTCGCGCATCTTCCGATCAGTAACAGATGTTTTCACTAAATTTAGTTCCCTGTCAGCAATGCAGAGCAGAGGTTCATTCACGGCAAAAGGGGGTTCTTGTCACCCAGCAATAGAACAGAGGATTTTGAGAGATTTAGGCCCCTGTCTCTCAGGCACAGCAGGGGTTCATTCACGGCAAAAGGGGGTTCATGTCACCCAGCAATACAACAGAGGATTTTGAGAGATTTAGGCACCTGTTACCCAGGCACAGCAGGGGTTCATTCATGGCAAAAGGGGGTTCTTGTCACCCAGCAATAGAACAGAGGATTTTGAGACATTTAGGCCCCTGTCATCCAGGCACAGCAGGGGTTCATTCACGGCAAAAGGGAGTTCATGTCACCCAGCAATACAACAGAGGATTTTGAGAGATTTAGGCCCCTGTCACCCAGGCACAGCAGGGGTTTGTATACGCCAAAAATGGTAAAATGTCACCCAACAATTGAAAATAAGAATTTTTTCAATTTAGGGCACTACAATTGACACTTTTTTGCATTAAAATGGCTCTAAAATAGTCCTTGAAAAGGCTAGAGGGATGTAAAAGGCAGTAAAATGTGCTTAAGAGCATGGCAACTGCTCTGCAAACAAATGTGGATAGGGAAATAACTTAAAATGAAATAAAATAACAAAAAATTACAAATTATTAACCTGCAACTCAGAGAAGGAGGTGGATATGGAGTCGGAGGTTGAGGAGGCGGTAAATGTGGTGTTGTAGGTGGAGGCAGCAATGGAGGAGGAGGAGGTAGCCAACAATGTTTTTTTTTTTTTTTATTGGGGTAGGTAGCCCCCAAAAATTGGGACAAATGAAAAAAAAGGAAACAAAGAATCATTGCACTTGACTTGAGTACAAGAATGCATGTTTGATGGTGGTATAAATGTCTATTCTGCACAAGGTACAGACAAGTCTTGTGGGATCCAAGCCTGGTTCATTTTAATAAACATGAGCTTGTCCACGTTGGCTGTGGACAGGCGGCTGCGTCTGTCTGTAATGACGCCTCCTGCCGTGCTAAATAGACGTTCAGAGAGTACACTGGCTGCAGGGCAGGCCAGCACCTCCAAGGCATACAGGGTAAGCTCTGGCTATGTGGACAATTTGGAGACCCAGAAGTTGAATGGGGCAGAACCATCAGTCAGTACGTGTAGGCGTGTGCACAGGTACTGTTCCATGATGTTGTTCAAATGCTGCCTCCTGCTAACACGCTCCATATCAGCAGTTGGGGCCGGTTGTTGCGGCGAGGTGATAAAGCTTTTCCACATGTTGGCCATGCTAACCCTGCCTTCTGAGGGGCTGGCGCTGACACAGCTGCGTTGGTGACCTCTTCCTCCACCCTTGCCTTCGCCTTGTGCTTCCACTTGTCCACCGGCATCAGTCGGGAATGCTCTCAGGAGCGCGTCTACCAGCGCGCACCTGCAGTCGCGCATCTTCCGATCACGCTCCAGTGAGGGAATTAAGGACGGCACATTGTCTTTGTAACGGGGATCCAGCAGGGTGGTCACCCAGTAGTCAGCACACGTTAAAATGTGGGCAACTCTGCAGTCGTTGCTCAGGCACTGCAGCATGTAGTCGCTCATGTGTGCCAGGCTGCCCAGAGGTAAGGACAAGGTGTCCTCTGTGGGAGGTGTATCGTCTGTGTCCTCCGTATGCCCCCAGCCATGCACCAGTGATGGGCCCGAGCTGCGTTGGGTGCCACCCCGCTGTGAACATGCTTCATCCCCATCCTCCTCCCCCTCCTCCTCCTCCAGTAGTGGGCCCTGGTTGGCCAAATTTGTACATGGCATCTGCTGCCACTTCTAAAAAACTGGCCTAAAAGTGTTAGAGATGACCCCTCTTCCTCCTCCTCGTCCTGGGCCACATCCTCTTCCATCATCGCCCTAAGTGTTTTCTCAAGGAGACATACAAGTGGTATTGTAACGCTGATAATGGCGTCATTGCCACTGGCCATGTTGGTGGAGTACTCGAAACAGCGCAACAGGGCACACAGGTCTCGCATGGAAGCCCAGTCATTGGTGGTGAAGTGGTGCTGTTCCGCAGTGCGACTCACCAGTGCGTGCTGCAGCTGAAACTCCACTATGGCCTGCTGCTGCTCGCACAGTCTGTCCAGCATGTGCAAGGTGGAGTTCCATCTGGTGGGCACGTCGCATATGAGGCGGTGAGCGGGAAGGCCGAAGTTACGCTGTAGAGCAGACAGCCGAGCGGCGGCAGGATGAGAACGCCGGAAGCGCGCACAGATGGCCCGCACTTTATGCAGCAGCTCTGACATGTCGGGGTAGTTGTGAATGCATTTCTGCACCACCAAATTCAGCACATGCGCCAGGCAAGAGATGTGCGTCAAACCGGGCTTGAGGCCCACTGGCAGCAACCACTCGTCGGTCTGTTGTTCTATACCCCGCCACAACTCATGCGCGGTGTGGGGCCTGTCCCCCAAACACATCAGTTTCAGAATGGCCTGCTGACGTTTACCCCTGGCTGTGCTGAAGTTGGTGGTGAAGGTCTGTCGCTGACCGGATGAGGAGGTGGTAAAAGAGGAGGAGGAAGCCGAGTATGAAGAGGAGGCAACAGGAGGCAAAGAACGATGCCCTGCGATCCTTGGCGGCGGAAGGACGTGCTCCAAACAGCTCTCCGCCTGGGGCCCAGCCACCACTACATTTACCCAGTGTGCAGTTAGGGAGATATAGCGTCCCTGGCCGTGCTTACTGGTCCACGTATCTGTGGTTAGGTGGACCTTGCCACAGATGGCGTTGCGCAGTGCACACTTGATTTTATCCAATACTTGGTTGTGCAGGGAGGGCACGGTTCTCCTGGAGAAGTAGTGGCGGCTGGGAACGACGTACTGTGGGACAGCAAGCGACATGAGCTGTTTGAAGCTGTCCGTCTCCACCAGCCTGAATGACAGCATTTCAAAGGCCAGTAGTTTAGAAATGCTGGCATTCAGGGCCAGGGATCGAGGGTGGCTAGGTGGGAATTTACGCTTTCTCTCAAAGGTTTGTGAGATGGAGAGCTGAACGCTTCCGTGTGACATGGTGGAGATGCTTGGTGACGGAGGTGGTGTTGTTGGTGGCACATCCTCTGTTTGCTGGGCGGCAGGTGCCAACGTTCCTCCAGAGGCGGAGGAAGAGGCCGAGGCAGCAGCAAAAGAGGGAGCAGGAGGGGCCTGAGCCCTTTCTTGGTTTTGAAGGTGCTTACTCCACTGCAGCCCGTGTCTCGCATGTAGATGCCTGGTCATGCAGGTTGTGCTAAGGTTCAGAACGTTAATGCCTCGCTTCAGGCTCTGATGGCACAGCGTGCAAACCACTCGGGTCTTGTCGTCAGCACATTGTGTGAAGAAGTGCCATGCCAGGGAACTCCTTGAAGCTGCCTTTGGTGTGCTCGGTCCCTGTTGACGATGGCCAGTAGCAGGCGAACTGTTTTGGCAACAGTTGCTCTGCTTTTGCACCCTGCTCCCGCTATTGCTACGCTGTTGGCTCGGTCTCACCACTGCCTCTTTCTCCCAACTCTGAAAGTCAGTGGCACGACCTTCATTCCATGTGGGGTCTAGGACCTTATCGTCCCCTGCATCGTCTTCCACCCAGTCTTCCTCCCTGACCTTTTCGGTCTGCACACTGCAGAAAGACGCAGCAGTTGGCACCTGTGTTTCGTCATCATCAGAGACGTGCTGAGGTGGTATTCCCATGTCCTCATCAGGAAACATAAGTGGTTGTGCGTCAGTGCATTCTATGTCTTTCACCCCTGGGGAAGAGCTAGGTGGATGCCCTTGGGAAACCCTGCCAGCAGAGTCTTCAAATAGCATAAGAGACTGCTGCATGACTTGAGGCTAAGACAGGTTCCCCGATACTGGGACCTGAGGTAGTAGATTCAGTAGGACGTGTAGCTGTGGCAGAACGTCCACGTCCTCTCCCTGCACCAGAGGCTCCACCAACACCACCACCATGACCATGACTGCGTCCCTTATTAGATGTTTGCCTCATAGTTAGCGTTCACAAAGCAAAGTAAAAAGTAGTTAAGTATGTTAAAATAATTAACCACCAATATAAACCCTGATGTAGGGTATTGCACTCCAATTTTTTTTTTTTAACTCTATATGACAGCGGTATTTCTGGCCTAAATGTGACAGTCACCTATGCAAGTGTAATCCCAGATGTGCAGTATATCAGAGAGATTTTTCACCACAGTATCCTAAAAGCCTTATTTGTGGCCTAAATGTGACAGTCACCTATGCAAGTGTAATCCCAGATGTGCAGTATATCAGTGGGATTTTTCACCACAGTATCCTAAAAGCCTTATTTGTGGCCTAAATGTGACAGTCACCTATGCACGTGTAATCACAGATGTGCAGTATATGAAAAAAATAATTTTTTTAACAACAGTAACCTAATAGCCGTATTTGTGGTCTAAATGTGACAGTCACCTATGCACGTGTAATCACACATGTGCACTATATCAGAGGGTTTTTTCACCAAAGTATTCTATAAGCCTTTTTTGTGGCCTAAATGTGACAGTCACTTATGCACGTGTAATCCCAGATGTGCAGTATATTAAAGGGTTTTTCACCCTAACCAAAATGCTATATTTCTGTCCTAAATGTGACAGTCACCTATGCACGTGTAATCCCAGATGTGCAGTATATGAGAGGCTTTTTTCACCCATGTATGCCAAAGCCGTATTTATGGCCTAAATGTCACAGTCACTTATGCACGTGTAATCCCAGATGTGCAGTATATCAGAGGGATTTTTCACCACAGTCTTAAAAGCCTTATTTGTGGCCTAAATGTGACAGTCACCTATGCACGTGTAATCACAGATGTGCAGTATATGAAAAAATTGTTTTTTTTAACAGTAACCTAATAGCAGTATTAGTTGCCTAAATGTGACAGTCACCTATGCAAGTGTAATCCCAGATGTGCAGTATATCAGAGGGATTTTTCACCACAGTATCCTAAAAGCCTTATTTGTGGCCTAAATGTGACAGTCACCTATGCACGTGTAATCACAGATGTGCAGTATATGAAAAAAAATATTTTTTTTAACAACAGTAACCTAATAGCCGTATTTGTGGCCTAAATGTGACAGTCACCTATGCACGTGTAATTACAGATGTGCAGTATATGAAAAAAAAAATTCTTTTAACAGCAGTAACCTAATAGCCGTATTTGTGGCCTAAATGTGACAGTCACCTATGCAAGTGTAATCCTAGATGTGCAGTATATCAGAGAGATTTTTCACCACAGTATCCTAAAAGCCTTATTTGTGGCCTAAATGTGACAGTCACCTATGCACGTGTAATCACAGATGTGCACTATATCAGAGGGTTTTTTCACCAAAGTATCCTATGAGCCTTTTTTGTGGCCTAAATGTGACAGTCACTTATGCACGTGTAATCCCAGATGTGCAGTATATGAGAGGCTTTTTTCACCCATGTATGCCAAAGCCGTATTTATGGCCTAAATGTCACAGTCCCTTATGCACGTGTAATCCCAGATGTGCAGTATATTAGAGGGTTTTTTCACCCTAACCAAAAAGCTGTATTTCTGTCCTAAATGTGACAGTCACTTATGCTTGTCTAATCCCAGATGTGCAGTATATTAGAGGGTTTTTTCACCCTAACCGAAAAGCTGTATTTCTGTCCTAAATGTGACAGTCACTTATGCAAGTGTAATCCCAGATGTGCAGTATATTAGAGGCTTTTTTCACCCCAGTAACCAAAAAGCCGTATTTATGGCCTAAATGTGACAGTCACTTATGCTTGTCTAATCCCAGATGTGCAGTATATTAGAGGGTTTTTTCACCCTAACCGAAAAGCTGTATTTCTGTCCTAAATGTGACAGTCACTTATGCACGTGTAATCCCAGATGTGCAGTATATCAGAGGCTTTTTTCACCCCAGTATGCCAAAGCCGTATTTATGGCCTAAATGTCACAGTCACTTATGCACGTGTAATCCCAGATGTGCAGTATATGAGAGGCTTTTTTCACCCATGTATGCCAAAGCCGTATTTATGGCCTAAATGTCACAGTCACTTATGCACGTGTAATCCCAGATGTGCAGTATATTAGAGGGTTTTTTCACCCTAACCAAAAAGCTGTATTTCTGTCCTAAATGTGACAGTCACTTATGCTTGTCTAATCCCAGATGTGCAGTATATTAGAGGGTTTTTTCACCCTAACCGAAAAGCTGTATTTCTGTCCTAAATGTGACAGTCACTTTATGCACGTGTAATCCCAGATGTGCAGTATATGAGAGGCTTTTTTCACCCCAGTAACCAAAAAGCCGTATTTATGGCCTAAATCTGACAGTCACTTATGCTTGTCTAATCCCAGATGTGCAGTATATTAGAGGGTTTTTTCACCCTAACCAAAAAGATGTATTTCTGTCCTAAATGTGACAGTCACTTATGCACGTGTAATCCCAGATGTGCAGTATATCAGAGGCTTTTGTCACCCCAGTATGCCAAAGCCGTATTTATGGCCTAAATGTGACAGTCACTTATGCATGTGTAATCCCAGATGTGCAGTGTATTAGAGGGTTTTTTCACCCTTACCAAAAA
The DNA here is from genome assembly GCF_905171765.1 of Bufo bufo. Lineage (NCBI taxonomy): Eukaryota > Metazoa > Chordata > Amphibia > Anura > Bufonidae > Bufo > Bufo bufo. The sequence goes on along the minus strand of NC_053390.1, from coordinate 514,362,087 downwards.
GCTGTATTTCTGTCCTAAATGTGACAGTCACTTATGCTGTGCAGCCTTTCAAAAAGCGCCATAAAAATCGCCGAAATCCGAACCCGAATTTTTATGTAAATGTTCGGGTCCGGGTGCCGAAAACCCTAAAGTTCGGTACAAACCCGAACTTTACAGTTCGGGTTCGCTCAACTCTAGTGTGCACCCACTGTGTCACTACGGATTTCAGTTAGTGCTACTCCTGAGTGCATGCAAACAAAGATAATACTGCTAATAATACTGATATTTTACACTTATAGTTACTGTACAGTATGTCTGACAGACAGGTGCCAGGGCCTTCCAAGGGAAAGGGCAGTGCCAAAAATGTTTCTGGAGCTGGCAGAAGTAGTAGTAGAAGAAGGGGGGTGGCAGCAGCAGTCGCAGCAACAGACCAGAGCTGACAGTGTCATCCAGCAGTTGTGTTTTGACCAGTAACCCAGCTGTCCTTGAATGGTTGACTTGGTCTTCGGCATAATATCATCTGACATCAGACACCGACATCCAGGAGTCCGTAGGTTCCTCTAACACCAAACTTAGTTGGCATGGCCAAGGAACAAGCTCTATGCCCCCACCTATCCTAAACATGTCTCTTTCTTTTTCTGTTCCTTCTGCTTGGGAAGTATTGCATGATGCTGGCTCTGCTTCACTTTTCAGAAAGGAAGAGCTTATTGAGGACAGTCAGCAGCTACTGCCCAGCCAAGATTTGGAGGAGAGATCCACTGCTTCCTCCTGTAGGCATGCAAGTAGAGAAAATGAGAGTCACGTTGGAGCAGGTGTTACAAGCGGTCAGGCACACGGCCATGAGACCGATGAGAGTTATATCAGTAACATGCAGACAGTAGTGCATGATGATGTATCCGAACAGGTGATTGCAAAAAGACAACAGTATGCGTGCACTAATTCAATGCCACAGAAGCTGAACGTCTTTCCATGTGGTTGACTATGCACCTTTCAGAGAAATGATGGCTTGTGCCGAGCCAAGGTGGAGAATCCCAAGCCGTCATTACTTCTCCAAAAAAGCTGTGCCAGCCCTGCACCTGAATGTATGAGCAGCAGGTGGACCAGTCCTTGAGCCTGTCGGTGTCTGGTAAAGTTCACGGCAGCGCCGACGTGTGGAGCTGTAACCATGGTCAAAGACAATATCCAGTGTGTCCTTTACAGCCCACTAGGTAGATGTGGTTCCTGTCCAGGCACAACAGCAACTTGGCCAGGTGAAGATAATGCCGCCTCCACGTTCTCTGCGCTAATGTCCTCCATTGCCTCTTCATCCCCCACCTTGTCCTCACCCTCAACTGCAGGCACAATTCGGAGTGGTCCTCCTGCATAACACCTATGCAGAGCACAGCTGTGTCATGCTGTTTTGCACCTGGTTAGCCAGGGCGAATGGAGTCACAACGGGGAGGAACTGCTCTGCTTCTATCAAGAGGAAATTGAATCCTGGCTATCTCCTTGTTAACTGGAGATTAGAACCATGGTCACCGATATGGGGAAGAACATTGTGTCGGTGCTGCATCATGTGCCTGGCATGGTGCATGTCTTTAATCTGGTTATAAAGCAGTTCCTGAAGTCTTCCACCCAACTGCAAGACATCTCGAAAATGGCCAGGAATATTTGCATGCACTTCAGCCACTCTTAAACTGCAAAAATGCCCTCCTTGAGCTTTAAAGGAAGAATAGCGATCCCCAACATTGCCTCATATGCGACATTTCTACACGTTGGAACTTCACCCTCCACATGTTGGACCAACTATATGAGCAGAGGCAGGCCGTGAATGACTTTTTGATCATGCAGGCAGACAGGAGTACTACCCTGTGTAACTTTGACGTTAGCCAGTGGGAGCTCATGCATGACACCTGCCATTTGGTCAGGTCCTTTGAGGAGGCAGCTTTATTTGTCAGTCATCAGGACTACGGGATAAATGATGTCATTCCACTCCTTCTCACCCGGGAGCATATGCTGATCTGGCTGGCCAGGGGACAGGAGACGTGTCGCCTACATCTCACGGCCACCTGAGCCCTGTGTAGGCTGAACTGGTGGAGAAGGGGGACGACATTCAAACATAAGCAATGTATATAGAAATGGGTGGTCTATCTGCACGAGGGACTGCTGGAGGGTGGGGCAGGAGCAGCACCAGCTGTATAAGCAGCAACTTAAGGGTCCCTTCACACGTCCGCAATTTCGTTCTGCAAAATTGCGGACCCATTCATTTCTATGGGGCAGCGCGATGTGCTGCCCGGATCCGGAATTGCGGATCCGCACTTCCGGGTCCGCAAGTCCGATCCCGAAAAAAATAGAACATGTCCAATTCTTGTCCGCAATTGCGGACAAGAATAGGCATTTTCTATTAAGTGCCGGCAATGTGCGGTCCGCAAAATGCGGAACCACATCGCCGATATCCGTGTTTTGGAGATCCGTGGATCCGCAAAACACACACGGACATGTGAATGGACCCTAAGTCTGGAGTCTCTAATGAGCACTTTTCTTCATCCGCCTACTGAAGAAACCACCCAGCACCAGCAGGACATGGAGCAGAACCTAAACCAGCATGTGATGGCATACTTGGAGTGCACCCTGCCAGTAGTGTGGCATCAGAGTGGGTGTTTAGTGTGATAGGAGCTAGTGTTGATCACGAATATTCGAATTGCAAATTTTTATCGCGAATATAGGTACTTCGAAAATTCGCAAATATTTAGAATATAGTGATATATATTCGTCATTTCGAATATTTGAGTTTTTTATTGCAAATTTTTGTAATGCAAATTTTTATCGCAATTTTTCAATTGCCTAGCAAAAACATGATTCCTCCCTGCTTCTTGCTTGTGGGCCAATGACTCATTGGCCCACAAGCAAGAAGCAGGGAGGTATCATAACTTTAAATGGGAAAATGTAATGCAAGGCACCAACAAACAGACCAGTGATGAAAGCAAAAAGGTGTTTATTCACCAGAAACATAAACGTCCAGGAAACTGGCTGGTAACAAGGAATAATAACAAAAACCAGGCAAGGAGATTCCAGGAATAGTCCCAACCTGTGCTGAATGATGCTGTGCACTTGGCAGTCGAGTCACTCCAGATCTTGGGTCCGTTGCAAAGGACAAAGTTCCTGGCAGTCTTCAGTCACTAGCAGTTGTGACCTATACCTGGTTGAGGGAAAATAACAGTGGGCACTGATCACCCTGAGAGACCTCCTTTTAAATGCCTGCTGACCAATCCCAGGGTGCCAAGTGTCCACTACCATAGGTGAACAAATTGCCCTGCACCTGAGTACATGGCCTAAGGCAATCACAAGTTGATTAACCCATGGCTGGCTCCCTAATCCACTTTGCTCTTGTGAGTCAGTATATTATGCGCCACTGGTCGACGAAGCGCATAAGAAGCGCGTACTTGCGACCGTGTATCCCTTTGCGAACCTGCCCTCGTGCGTACGCACGGACGCATGATTGACTCAGCGCGAGTATGCGAGCGCGTGGACCCAGATGCGGAAACGGAAGTCGCAGGAGACACTGGAGACAACCCTGGCCGCGGCGTCTTGTCACTCGCCTGGCCACTCTGTCCCCGGGACTCCGACGGTCCTCCCCTCCGATGTCCACGCGAACGCATCCCCGCACTGGTTCGCAAAGGGGTCAGCGCTGGTGCATCAGAGACATGCATAACCTGTCCCGCAACTCCACGAGGACCCCTCTTGGTTCCCCTGGAGTGCAAAGCAGGTGAGGATCTTACATTACCCCCCCCTCGAGGAGGCGGCTCTGAAGACTCCAAGCAAGCTTTCCCCGGATTATCCCGGTGAAAGGCTGCCACCAACTCATCCGCATGCACCTGGCGAGCAGGTATCCAACATCTCTCCTCTGGACCAAAACCCTTCCAGTCCACCAAGTATTGAAGAGACCTTTGGACAAAACGAGAGTCCAAAATTCTGTTCACCTCGAACTCCGGTACCCCTTGGACCTCCAGCGGGGATGGGGTCTGAATGAAGGGAGCAGAGTCGGCTGCCGATTTGAGAAGTGAAACATGAAAGGTGTTCACTCCTCGGATCGACGGTGGAAGAGCAACCTTGTACGTAACTCGGTTGATCTTTTGTGTCACTGGGTATGGGCCAATGAATCGAGGACCCAACTTGGAAGATGGCTGACGCAGCGGAATGTTCCGGGTGGAGACCCACACCTGATCTCCCACCTTAAACTTTTGCTCTACGGTGCTCTACGGTGCGATGACGATCGACCAAATGGGACGTCTATCCTCGAACCATTGATCCACCACCGGTGAGTCAGTGGAGGGTCCGGCCAAAGAAGAGAGTCTTGGATCCCTGCCCCCCACGCACCTGAACGGAGACATCTTAGTGGAAGCATGCTCAGAGTTGTTATAAGCCACCTCCGCAAAGGGTAGATACGCTGCCCATTCCTCCTGGCAGTCTGACACGAAGCACCGGAGATATTGCTCCAGGGTCTGGTTAGTCCTTTCCGTCTGACCGTTGGTCTCTGGGTGAAAACAAGAAGAAAAAGACAAATTAATACCCAATCGGGAGCAGAAAGAACGCCAGAAGCGATAGATGAATTGCACTCCTCTGTCTGAAACAATGTCATCCGGCGCTCCGTGTAATCGAAAGACATGATTCAAGAACAGATCTGCCAATTCTCTGGCCGAGGGCAATCCAGGGAGTGGGATAAAATGGGCCATTTTACTAAAACGGTCCACCACTACCCAGATTACCGTACTTCCAGAGGACCTTGGCAAATCTGTGATGAAATCCATGGAAATGTGAGTCCATGGAGCCTGGGGAATTGGCAGTGGGAGTAAAGTCCCAGAAGGGGCAGAACGGGATGGTTTACATCTGGCACAAACAGTACATGCCTGGATATAGGCCTTAACATCCACGGACATGTTGGGCCACCACACGTGACGTTTAACAAGGGCAAGTGTTTTCTTAACACCCAAATGCCCGGCAGACTTTGAGTCATGAAGCTGTTGGATGACCTTCAATCGAAGGTTAATGGGTACAAACCATCGACCCTCGGGTTTGTCAGGTGGACTCTCTGCCTGTGAAGGCTCAAGAAGAGAGGACAAGTCCTCCATTACTTCTGCGGCCCCCAGGGCAGCAAGAAAACATTTAGTTGGGAGAATGGTTTCTGGCTCAGAGTCCAGGACGGAAGCAACCTCAGGGAAGCAGCGGGATAGGGCATCTGCCTTCACGTTTTTGGAACCTGGTTTATAAGTGAGGCGGAAATTGAAGCGGGTGAAAAACAATGCCCACCGGGCTTGTCGGGAGTTGAGTCTTTTGGCACTCTCTAGGTACTCCAAATTTTTGTGGTCAGTGTAAACCGTGATGGGATGTTCTGCACCCTCTAGCCAATTTTACTCCCAGAAGCTCTCTATTGCCGATATCATAATTACACTCGGCTGGAGAGAGCTTCCGAGAGAAGAAGGCACAGGGATGTAACCTCTCAGGGTCCCCAGAATACTGTGAGAGAACTGCCCCTACACCGACCTCTGAGGCATCGACCTCGAGAACAAAAGGTCTGGAGGTGTCTGGATGAGTAAGAATTGGTGCCGTGCAAAAGGCCTGTTTCAGCGTCTCAAAGGCTCTGACTGCCTCTCTCGTCCACTTAGAAGGATTAGCTCCCTTCTTAGTGAGGTTGGTGAGAGGTACTACTATCGCAGAAAAATTCTTAATAAACTTGCGGTAGAAGTTGGCAAAGCCTAAGAAACGCTGCAACCCCTCAAGATCCTTAGGCTGAGGCCAATCCAAGACAGCAGAAAGTTTGGATGGGTCCATAGCCAATCCCTTTTCTGAGATAATGTACCCCAGGAAAGGCAATTCCTTCACCTCAAACAGACACATCTCAAGTTTGGCATAGAGGCGGTTCTCCCTCAGCTTCTGGAAAACCTGACACACGTGTCTCCGATGAGAGATCAGATCCGAAGAGTAGATTAGTATGTCATCTAGATAGACAACAACACATCTATCCAAGAAATCTCTGAGAACATCGTTGATGAACTCCTGGAAGACCGCGGGAGCATTACAGAGACCGAAAGGCATCACGAGATACTCGTAATGCCCGTCTCTGGTATTAAATGCGGTCTTCCATTCGTCACCCTCTCTAATGCGAACTAAATTATAAGCACCCCTTAAATCAAGTTTGGTGAAGACTCGGGCCCCTGCCACCTGAGAAAACAGATCATCAATCAGAGGCAGTGGATACCGATTCTTCACCGTAATCCGATTAAGGGCACGATAATCGATGCAAGGTCTCAAGCCTCCATCCTTCTTCTCCACAAAGAAGAATCCAGCTCCAGCAGGGGAAGTGGATGGACGAATGAAATTCTTCTCAAGGTTCTCTTTAATATACTCCCGCTGAGCCTGAACCTCAGGCCCAGTGAGATTATAAAGATGCCCTCGTGGTGGCATAGTACCTGGCAACAGGTCTATAGGACAATCATATGACCTGTGGGGAGGTAACACATCAGCCCCCTGAGGACTGAACACATCTCGGAAATTATGATACTGCTGTGGTAAAGTACTTAATACTTCCATGGAGGCTAGTGACAGGTCGGGACGAATGCACTTACAGTAGTAAGGCATTCCGTACTCCACTGACAAATAAGACCCGAGCGCCAGTCCACTACTGGATTATGGAGCCTTAACCAAGGGAGACCCAAAATCACGGGAGTGGATGGCATGTCAAGGACAAAAAGGCTTAAGGTCTCCCGATGATCAGCCCCCACCGCTACTTGTATTCCCGGAGTCATCCACACTGCACGACCATCTTGAAGAGGGGAACCATCAATCACGGTCACTGACATGGTGGTTTTCGGCTGGATCAACGGGATGCCAAGTCGACGAACCAAGGTTGAGTCCACAAAATTCCCAGCGGCCCCAGAATCGATTAGTGCTGAAAACTCATGGACCTTGTCTTGCCACCGTAAGGATATGGATACCATCACCCGGCTTGGAGGAGGGATAATAGCACCTAGGGGGTTCTCCTCTATGCCCCCTAGGTTCATTCGTTTCCCGCCGGCAGGAGGGGACAGGTTTTAACGAGGTGTCCAGACTTTCCGCAAAATAGGCACAGGCCTTTCTGTTGGCGACGAGCTCGTTCTGTGTGAGGTGGGAGAATCCAACCTCCATTGGCTCTTCGGCCCATTTAAGAGGCCCTGGATGTGGTCGAGAGGATGAAAACCGAGACGACCGTTCCACTCGCCTCTCACGGATTCGCCTGTCGGCATCGATTGCCTGAGAGATAGCCATTTCTAACGAGAAGGGGGTAGGCAAGGCCAAAAGAAGATCCCGGACCGCATCCGAAAGTCCCAAACGGAAGCGATGGCGTAGGGCTGCGTCGCCCCAGGTGGTGAAAGCTGCCCATCGCCTGAATTCTGCAGCGCATTCTTCAGCTGGGCGGCGGCCTTGTTGAATATGCTCAAGATTGGTCTCTGCGGTGCGAGTACGATCCGGGTCATCGTAAATCACAGCCATAGCCTCGAAGAAGGCGTCCACTGACGAAAAAGCTGTATGGTCTTGAGGCAAATTAAATGCCCAACGTTGGGGGTCTCCACGTAGCAGTGACATTACAATCCCAATTCTCTGCCTGAGAGTGCCAGAAGCCATCGGACGCAACTGGAAATAAAGGAGACAGGAGTCCCTGAAGTTTAAGAACTCCTGTCGCTCTCCTGTGAAGGGGTCAGGCAGAGGGATCTTAGGTTCTGTTTGATGCCTTGCGATAGTGATGGGTAGTGCTGAGGCTCCCTGGATAAGCTGCTGAACCTCCTCCATCACAGTTGTCAGTTGCTCTTGGATTTGCGCTGCAGCGGCTGCTGGTATTTTTGGGCGTCGTTGGAACAGCAGGTTAACGGCTCCCGTTAATTCACTCAGCTGCTGCTGGATATTGTCCATGGCAACTGTTAGTTGGGCCCACTGTTCTGTAATGCAAGGCACCAACAAACAGACCAGTGATGAAAGCAAAAAGGTGTTTATTCACCAGAAACATAAACGTCCAGGAAACTGGCTGGTAACAAGGAATAATAACAAAAACCAGGCAAGGAGATTCCAGGAATAGTCCCAACCTGTGCTGAATGATGCTGTGCACTTGGCAGTCGAGTCACTCCAGATCTTGGGTCCGTTGCAAAGGACAAAGTTCCTGGCAGTCTTCAGTCACTAGCAGTTGTGACCTATACCTGGTTGAGGGAAAATAACAGTGGGCACTGATCACCCTGAGAGACCTCCTTTTAAATGCCTGCTGACCAATCCCAGGGTGCCAAGTGTCCACTACCATAGGTGAACAAATTGCCCTGCACCTGAGTACATGGCCTAAGGCAATCACAAGTTGATTAACCCATGGCTGGCTCCCTAATCCACTTTGCTCTTGTGAGTCAGTATATTATGCGCCACTGGTCGACGAAGCGCATAAGAAGCGCGTACTCGCGACCGTGTATCCCTTTGCGAACCTGCCCTCGTGCGTACGCACGGACGCATGATTGACTCAGCGCGAGTATGCGAGCGCGTGGACCCAGATGCGGAAACGGAAGTCGCAGGAGACACTGGAGACAACCCTGGCCGCGGCGTCTTGTCACTCGCCTGGCCACTCTGTCCCCGGGACTCCGACGGTCCTCCCCTCCGATGTCCACGCGAACGCATCCCCGCACTGGTTCGCAAAGGGGTCAGCGCTGGTGCATCAGAGACACGCATAACCTGTCCCGCAACTCCACGAGGACCCCTCTTGGTTCCCCTGGAGTGCAAAGCAGGTGAGGATCTTACAGAAAAATTATGAATATTCTAAAAAACTAATATATTGCACTATATCGAATATATTTGTTTTTTCGAATATTCGTAATATTCTAAAACAAGAATATATAGCAATATAGCGAATATTCAAAAAAAAAACTAATATAGAGCAATTTAGCTAATATAGTGCTATATTTTTCTTTGTCTAATAGTTGTAATTTTTTTCTCATCTGAAGTTCAGATTGGAAAAAGATTTCAACTATTGAAAAAAAAGATTATAGCACTATATTAGCTAAATTGCTCTATATTTGTTTTTATTTTATTTTTAATATTCGCTATATTCCTATATATTCTTGTTTTAGAATATTACGAATATTCGAAAAAATGAATATATTCGTTTTTTCGAATATTCGTAATATTCTAAAACAAGAATATATAGCAATATAGCGAATATTCGGAAAAAAAAAAAACGAATATAGAGCAATTTAGCTAATATAGTGCTATAATCTTCTTTGTCTAATAGTTGTAATTTTTTTCTCATCTGAAGTTCAGATTGGAAAAAAATTTCAACTATTGAAAAAAAAGATTATAGCACTATATTATCTAAATTGCTCTATATTCGTTTTTTTCGAATATTCGCTATATTGCTATATATTCTTGTTTTAGAATATTGCGAATATTTGAAAAAACTAATATATTCGATATAGTGTTATGACTCATTGGCCCACAAGCAAGAAGCAGGGAGGAATCATGTTTTTGCTAGGCAATTAAAAAATTTGTGATAAAAATTTGCATTACGAAAATTCGCATTACGAAAATTTGCATATTACGCGATTACCTTGTCGATTTTTTGAGTAAAAAAAATAGTTAAATATAACAAATATTCGAATTCACGAATATTCGGCGAATATTCTACAAAATATTTGCGAAATATCGCAAATTCGAATATGACACCTTCCGCTCATCACTTGTAGGAGCCATAGTTTCCCTAATGAGGACTTGCTTTTTAACACAAAATGTTAAGAGGCTAACCTTTGTAAAGATAAATCAGGCGTGGATCAGCCAGGATTTTCACACACCAGTGCCTGATGCGTCAGACTAGATCATTCTGGGTGCCACACCAAAACATTGTGAAAAGGGACCTGTTATTTATGGCCATGTGCTGCAGCCACTATTCTCATGCTGCCACCCGCCTGATGCTACACACCTGCTGTCTCTGTTGCCATCTTCTCCTACTGCCACCCACCATCTTGTACTGTTACTGCCAGTGCTGTTGCCCCCCAACTCCCCAATCCATAACACAAACACTATGTTACCTCCTCATGCTGCTGCCACCCTCCCCACTCTGCCACTAGGCCACTTTGTTGACTCCTCATGCTGTTGCCACCCTCACCACTTTGTGACTGTGCCACTATGTTGACTCATTATGCGGTTGCCACCCTCCCCACTCTGCGACTGGGCCATTATGTTGACTCCTAATGCTGTTGCCACCCTCACCACTCTGTGACGGAAACACTAGTATCCCTGTTTGGCCTTGTTAACATTGTTAACTTCACCATTTATTTTACCCTTCTTCTGATCTGTCAGAAGAACTGAAAAATGACAAGCACAACAGATCCTGTCTTTGGATCATCCATAAGGCCTCTTTCACATGGTCAGTATTTTACATCAGAATTTGCTCATGATTTGGAGGCCAAAAGCAGGAGTGGGTACAAAACACAGAAGACATGCAAATATTTCCATCATGTGTCATCTCTGTTTTGGACCCATTCCTGTTTTTTTTTGGCCTTAGCAATACCGATCAATTACTGACCAAATATTGACTGTGTGAACGGCGGATGCTCAAAAGACAGGATCAGTTTTTTTTTTAGTTGTTCTTGTGATGGATCAGAACAAGGGAAAAATAAACAGTGACATCAACACAAACTTACTGCTGACACCCTCGCCACTCTGTCATGGGCCGACTCCTTTAACATGTTACGTGTATAGTGATGAGCGGCAGAGGCAATATTCGAACTTGCGATATTTCGCGACTATTTGGGCGAATATATGTCATAAATTAGCGAATTTGAGAATTTGCGATTATTTTCTTCATTGTGAAAATCGGCAATGAAATATGTGCGTATTGCGCGCGCAATACAGGCATGGATCACTTTTGCTACATTTTTTAGCTGCTAGAAATTTACTGAGACTGGAGAAAATGGTTGGCATGGCAGAACATTACAAGCTTTATATGCAGATAGAGTGCTCCAATATATTCGCGATTGTGCAAATCGGCAATTAATGATGTGCATATTTTAGCGCAATACATGCAACTTCACATTTTAGCAGGTCTGACTACATATTACTGATTGGTGCACTAAGTATTGTTGTGAACTTGTGACATCACATCACTATGTATGTATGTATGGACAGCAGAACCTATCACACTACCTAACACCCTGTACTGGAATCAGCTACACTATATCACTATCTAACCTACACTGACTATCTCCCACTAACTATCTGTATTATATATATATAAGCTACGGTAACTAAATAGCCATCTAATGTAATGACACAGCAAAGCACAGAGCACAGCAATGACACTGCTGTCTCTCTCAGAACTGCAAAAAACTGCAGAAAATGGCTGCTGGGGAGGTTCTTATATAGATAAGGGGTAGGCAACTTTCCTATTGGTTGCAAGGGATGCTGTTAAGCCCAGACAAAGACATTGCAGCCTTCTCATTGGCCCACAAACAAGAAGCAGGGAGGGATCATGTATTCAGATGAAAAAAAGTCTTGAATATTCGTGAATACAAATATATAGCACTATATTCTAAATATTCACGAATTCTCAAAGTGGCGTTATTCGCGATTAAAATTTGCGATTTGAATATTTGCTCCTAACACTAAACATGTAACAGAACTGGTTCTCTAGCGATCTATGTGGAGTCAGTTGAAGGTGTAAAAGGAGATTGCTCTTTCACTCTATAGTAGAATCCTGGGCCACTGGATGGTTAAGTCCATTATAGCTGATGCTAACATTGACCTGTAAGGCTGAGTTCACACTTCAGTTATTTGGTCAGTTTTTTTACCTGTAACTGACCAAATAAGAGAAGTGTGAACATATTCTAAGAGTGACTCCTGTACCTGCCTGTCATACTGACGTACAGTGATGTACACCGAGATACAGGCTCCCTGCAGCTGGGAAATAGTTTATTTATAATGCACTTTGTGACAAATTGATTCCGATCGAATTAAGTTTTTGGGAAAAATTCAGCAAAGCGTCCGAATCGTATTTTTGAAATCTTCACTCATCTCAAGTTGCTATGGGCAACTAAGATAGTTCTAGTTTACACCAGTTTGATAAATCTCCTCCATTATGTCCATGGATTTCCGGATCATATTTGGGGCTACAAAAGAACTGTTTCATTTTCTATCATTGTGACAAAACCAACCTCACCACTGGGTGGTGGAGAAGCCTGGCTACCAGCCTCTTGCCCCAGGATTATGGACTTTTACTAACTTTTGAACCCCTGGTCTAATTTGTGCCATTTTGGGATATGTTAAATGTCTATGTGTACTGAAAAGGGTGTATATTGTATATTTGTCACGGCTGAGGATGGGGGAAACCCTCAGCCGTGAGGTGCCAGGTGTTGAAGTAGCTACTCGGCCATGAAGCCACAGGACAGGGAGCAGGTCACCTCCTATAGCGTCCCTAACCTGACCCTAACTCCTAACCTGCATGGGCCGACCTTTAAGGTAGGAGGGCCCATGCGCCGGAACCTCGGAGCCCTATCTTACCCTCCGCAGATCCCTGAGCTAGGAGCTGGGTAAGGCAACCTACTCCTCCTTGACACGGAGGAGCAGGAGCCTCAATGGCCAAGCTGTTGGGAAAAGGGGAACAGAAACAGCAATACGGAAATGGCAGGTGAACAGACATTCACCAACCTGCCACAGCCCTGCTGACTGGATCCCTAAACAGACAGGGATCCAGAACCGTTATGCTGCACAAACACATATGAAAATCCCAACAGACAAACTTGCTACAACACACACATAAAGACATAGGCATACATAAAACTTTAACTTAAACCTAAACTCAAACTCAAACTTAAACTATGACCACAGTGGTGGCTCTCACTGGCGGATGTAAAACACAGGAGGCTGCTATCAGCAAGCATGCTGAAGCAACCTACTGAGCTCTGCAAGAGAGAGGGTCTTTATAGGCCCAAGTGGCCACACCCAAAGGAAGGACACACCCAGTGACATCACACACACACTGGGAAGGGAGTTAACCCTACACACACCACAGAAGGGAAACACACCACTTAAATGGGAAGTGCACACAATACATACAACGTGCATAACATACACACACACACCTAACATAAAGGTTGCTAGGTGTAACCGCATGAAGATGCCACAAGCTGCCTAGCACCACCTCAGGCTGCTATCTGCGACAATCTCCAACCACATGTTGCCCGCGGCAACCACAAGTGAGGCAACACACAAGTAGCCCTCACCTGTGGTTGAACTACCAAAAACAAACCGCAGGCAACCGCATGCGGTTAAGGAGTCACGGTCATAGCCATGGCCGTGACAATATTTGAGTAGTGATGTCTGTCCTATTGTCTCCACATGTGTATTGACGATTTCCCTTTGTCCTGAGAGATAATTGACTTACTCCTCGGTTGTCTCCAGGACAGAGGACACTGTGTATTTTCCTGCCTGTGATGAAATTACATCAACCCATTGTGTAAGGTAATTGTATCACAGGCAGAGGGGAGGAGTTTGTGTGGGAGTGTCTGAGTGTATTGTACGTGTTTATTGGTTGTGTTTACAAAACCCTGTGGGTGGTAACCTTGTTGGAAAATGTGTATAAGTCAATGCTTGTGTGTTCAATAAAGAGGTCCTGTTTTACCCTTCATCATGTTGAGGCTGGTGTTTGGGTAACTGATCGACACTGGTGATTGCTATACGCTGAAGATTTGCTATACTCCCCTGGCTATACTACTAGCTCTTGTAAGAGCTGTTCCTGTTCCTGGTTCCTGTGGGAATTTTGGTGTAGAGCGGAGTGCTTGGAGTCCTCGGGAAGCACTAGGAACAACTATCAACGGAGGTACCCGGTCGGGGTGCCAGGAGATCCGTTACAATCATCTTGTGCAATATGAAGTTACAATGTATCAGTATAACCACACAATCCTTTTTGTACACAGACGCTTGACTTATTTGGAGTTTACAACACAATGCTCTATATTCTGTCACTTCCAGTAATATTCCCTTTAGTTTGACATGACAGAATAATAGGTATTCTTGTTTGGAAAAAAATATATCGAACTTACCTTGCAAGCGTGAAGAACTTTCAGGAAGAAAATCTAAAATAAAATGTTAGAGGTTACTGCTACCTAAACCATGGGCATCATGAAATCCCAATAGGGTCCCTTAATGACAGATTGCAATACTTTAGTCTGAAACACGTTGCTATTTCAGAGAAAAAAAATGGCCCATATTTATCAATTTACCATATTTACCATTTTGAATTACTTCATCACGAATGGAAAATGGCGATCGTGCTGCCACAACCCCCCACCCCCATCATTTAACCCCTTAGTTGCCTCGTTCAACGTTGATCGTGGCATCTGTGACTCACATTCAGCTGGTCAGAGGTAAATCAGAGGTTAAAATAAATTATACTCACTTCACTAAATTATACTCGGGTTTTCTTCAATCAAGATGGGAGCGAATGGCCTTCCAAGATCAAGTGGATGAGGTGAGTATAATTTATTTAATTTAAATTTTTTTTTACTTTCAGTCACCATTTTAGGAACAATTTGTTCGTTACCATGAAGCGCGAAGAAATTTGGTTTCATGGCAAAACGGAATTTCCTGAAATTCGAATTTAAGTCCACTTCGGATACTTCAATTTGCTCAACACTAATTACTGGCATGGCACTGCAGCAACCATAGAAAATTGTTGTGCCAGTTTGGATCACATTGACTCTACCATAATTTTTTCTGGATGCACAAAAAAAAAAAAAAGGTTGGAAACAAAATAAACTTTTGGCGCATGGTGCTATTCTAGTGATATGGGGTTTGGTACTATAAGAGTGAATTCACACATGGTAGATTTGTTGCAGACATTTTTGAGGCAAATCTGTTCCCCATATCAGAATGGAGTTGTGTCGGCACTCAGCAGCAGGCAAATCTGTTATTTGAGAATATACCTTCAACCCATTAGATTTTTAATGATGTTTTGTGCACATTTAGGAGATTAAGATGATCTTTTTGCACCAACTGTATTTGGTATGTATTTTTTTGTAAGGGCTTGGTGCTGATGTTAGCTGAAAATCTATAACAAGCGTTTTTTTTTGGGAGGGGGGGGTTGCTACTGGCATTTTTGTAAATAAGGTGGCATTTTTGTAAATAGGGTGGCATTATTTTTTTAAAACGTGGCATGCTGAGAGTTTTTTTTATTCTCTTTTCTGTAGGAAAAAACAAATCCCAGAAAAAAACATAGTAGACACAGGTGTTTACAAAAAAGGCACTTAAAAAGTCATAAAACCGCATGCATTAAGGAGAAAAACACAAATGAGTTTGATTTAGTTTTTTTAGTAATTAAAAAAACAACAATGCAAATTCATGAATATAGAAATTCTTACAACTCATGCCCATGGCCGTCAGTGTTTTGTGGTCCGCAAATTGCAGATGCGCAAAAAACACTGATCCCAGGCGAGTGCATGATGCCACCATTTATTTTTTTACTTCTGTAAAAATGTCCTATTCTTGTCCACAAAAGGACCACAATAGTATGGATTCAATTTATATATTTTTTTTTACTGGGCTGTGGAACAGAACTGTGTTCTGTCTACTTCTTTTGCGGCCCCATTGAAATGAATAAGTCCGCACCAGATCCACAAAAAAATGTGGAACGGATGTGGACAGAACTTTCGGCAGTCTGCATGAGCCCTTAAACAGAGGAATCTCCAAATTGGTTATCTGGGCTGAGTGTTCTCCTCTTCCTCCACATTGTGTTGTAGTTGTGTTGGAAACAAGAGAACAGAATGGCAGATTATCATATATTTCATATTTACATGCACAGTATATAATTTGCACAGATTTATGAGTTCTTTCTTGCAACATCTTGCTTAAATTCATTTTCTCAAAGAAGTCAACAGACTCATTTAGCAAAAACTTCTATTCATAGGTCAAAAACACTAGAAATATTTATTCTATTCCTTGAAGTTACTGGCAGTAATTACACTGTAGATTTAAATCTTGATTAATGGAAGGATTCCAACCAGATTTTACTGTTCAGGCATAAAAATGTAAATAGCAGTAAAAGGTTAAGAAACGGCTCTTAAAGAACCTATAGGCAATTACGGTATGCCTGATAACAAATACAGGTTATTCCTTGTATAATGAAAAGTTATGCTTTACTACCAGCACTTATGGTGGGCACTACCCCTTACAATGTCATTCTAGCAATTATTTACAGTCAGGTCAATAAATATTGGGACATTGTCACAATTCTAACATTTTTGGCTCTATACACCACCACAATGGATTTGAAATGAAACAAACAAGATGTGCTTTAACTGCAGACTGTCAGCTTTAATTTGAGGGTATTTACATCTAAATCAGGTGAACGGTGTAGGAATTACAACAGTTTGCATATGTGCCTCCCACTTGTTAAGGAAACAAAAGTAATGGGACAGAATAATAATCATAAATCAAACTTTCACTTTTTAATACTTGGTTGGAAATCCTTTGCAGTCAATTACAGCCTGAAGTCTGGAACGCATAGACATCACCAGACGCTGGGTTTTATCCCTGGTGATGCTCTGCCTGGCCTCTACTGCAACTGTCTTCAGTTCCTGCTTGTTCTTGGGGCATTTTCCTTTCAGTTTTGTCTTCAGCAAGTGAAATGCATGCTCAATCGGATTCAGGTCTGGTGATTGACTTGGTTATTGCATAACATTCCACTTCTTTCCCTTAAAAAATTCTTTGGTTGCTTTTGCAGTATGCTTTGGGTCATTGTTCATCTGCACTGTGAAGTGCCGTCCAATGAGTTCTGAAGCATTTGGCTGAATATGAGCAGATAATATTGCCCGAAACACTTCAGAATTCATCCTGCTGCTTTTGTCAGCAGTCACATCATCAATAAATACAAGAGAACCAGTTCCATTGGCAGCCATACATCCCCACGCCATGACACTACCACCACCATGCTTCACTGATGAGGTGGTATGCTTAGGATCATGAGCAGTTCCTTTCCTTCTCCATACTCTTCTCTTCTCATCACTCTGCTACAAGTTGATCTTATTCTCATCTGTCCATAGGATGTTGTTCCAGAACTGTGAAGGCTTTTTTAGATGTCGTTAGGCAAACTCTAATCTGGCCTTCCTGTTTTTGAGGCTCACCAATGGTTTACATCTTGTGGTGAACCCTCTGTATTCACTCTGGTGAAGTCTTCTCTTGATTGTTGACTTTGACACACATACACCTACCTCCTGGAGAGTGATCTTGATCTGGCCAACTGTTGTGAAGGGTCTTTTCTTCACCAGGGAAAGAATTCTTCGGTCATCCACCACAGTTGTTTTCGGTGGTCTTCTGGGTCTTTTGGTGTTGCTGAGCTCACCGGTGCGTTCCGTCTTTTTGAGAATGTTCCAAACTGTTGTTTTGGCCACGCCTGATGTTTTTGCTATCTCTCTGATGGGTTTGTTTTGTTTTTTCAGCCTACTGATGGCTTGCTTCACTGATAGTGACAGCTCTTTAGATCTCATCTTGAGAGTTGACAGCAACAGATTCCAAATGCAAATAGCACACTTGAAATGAACTCTGGACCTTTTATCTGCTCATTGTAATTGGGATAATGAGGGAAGAACACACACCTGGCCATGGAACAGCTGAGAAGCCAATTGTCCCATTACTTTTGTTCCCTTAACAAGTGGGAGGCACATATGCAAACTGTTGTAATTCCTACACCGTTCACCTGATTTGGATGTAAATACCCTCAAATTAAAGTTGACAGGCTGCAGTTTAAACACATCTTGTTCGTTTCATTTCAAATCCATTGTGGTGGTGTATAGAGCCAAAAATGTTAGAATTGTGTCGATGTCCCAATATTTTTGGACCTGACTGTATATAATTGGTATGCAATATACTTGGAAATTTCATAAATGCAGAAGCATAATATTGAATAGAGATAACCATGTTTTTTGTAAATTATTTATAAATGTATTGTTGCGCTAGCAGTCCATGCCCACAGCTCTCCTGCTCCTCATGCCGCATCACTTTCTCTCCCTTGTCCTGGAGGTCACCAGCAACTGGCCCAGCTGTCAGCATCCCATGTTGTTAATGTTGCTTCAGGCCATTGCCTGTGCTTTCCTATTACTCCTCACTGTGCTGCTGTTAGGGCGCATGAACTTTCCCACACTTAAGGGGTTAGCATGCCCACTAGTTTTCCTAAGCCAATAGCTGGTCACTTCAGGTTATTTAAGGAACCTTCTCCAAGGGGATGGGGCCTAAGATTTAGATTATCTAGCTTGCTAGTCCTCAGTGAAGGTGTACAGTTCTGTTTGCCCATGTTCTGACCTCTGACTGTTTACCAATTCTAACCTTTGGCAGCCTGATCTGCCCTTAGCCTGTTTATCGTATTGATCATTTGTTGCCTGCCCTGATCTCAGACTAGTTTCATGGATTCACACAATCTCTGCCTGCCCAGACCTTAGCTTGTTTCCTAACTATGAGCACTGCCTGAATCTCAGGCAGTGCTCTGCATTGGTGTCTATGACCCCATTCAGCTGTCGACCACACCTGAACAATTCCAAGAAGTAGCGGCCCGATAGCTCCCCTGTAGAGAAGTCTAGATCCCTGTACAGGGGTTAAAGGGGGAACCCCAGGGGACTACAAGGATAACGCCCAAAGTCAAATTAGTTGGTTGGTGCAGCGGTTCCACACCTACTGCCATGTTTTTTGTTTCGTTTTTTTTAGAGCATGTATTTGGGATAGGGTGGAGACATACATAATTGTACATAAATCAAAGAAGGGCATTAGAAAGGTTACAGTAACATCATAAAAAACGTATGAACTCAAATTAAGCTGTGGATGATGCAGGATGAGAATACTCATCTAAACAGCAGTTACTTGCCGCATTCTCATCCTAAGGTTAACCCCTTCCCGACATGTGCCATCTCAATCAGCTTCTGGGGCCTAGCTGTATCCGCCAGCATCGGGTAAAACACAGATGCTAGAGAATTAACCCCTATATTCCAGAATGAATGCTGACTGCAGCATATAGGAGGTTCACAGAAGGAGGAGACTCCCTGTCACACCACATCGCACTGCAATGGCAGGGTCCCGATGGTTGCCATGGAAGCCCCATGCCTTGCAATGGTCTTGGGGCCCAGTGGCTATAGAGGCCTATAAGGCCCAACCCCAGGCTCATAGGAAGACTGTCAGTGTAATACACTGACAGTCAATGCAGCACAATACAGTATGTATGGTACTGCATTGAAACAGGGAAACAGGGATCAGACCCTGAAATGTTGAAGTCCCATAGTGAGAAAAAACAACAAAAACTAAAAAAAACAAAACAAAAAAAAGAGTGTTTAACAATAAAAAATGTAAAGTTTCAAGTAACAAAGGACAACTAGAAGAAGGGGAGCAGTAACAAGTAAAACTTAGCTTTTAATATGTCAATTCTCCCTAGACAGGGAATAAAAGACCCCTTACAAACATGAATATACACAGAAAAATATGTGGGACCTAAATTGGTGTGGCAACAATTGTCCACACACCAAGTCAGGTGTCATCCTCCCTAGGCCTGTGAACTAAGTCATAAATGCCCATGTAGGACAAACCGTAAAGTCCCTTTTTCCTGATCCCAAAGAAAGGGTACCGGAACTATGGAGACACAAAAAATGGAATGGTCTTACCAGTTTTTTGAAAAAGTCTCACTTGTTTACAACGTGTAATATGTTGGTACAGGAGGTGGTCACGTGCAGCAGGCTGGTCATTCCCAGATGTCCAGTTGGTAAAGGAGACATCCGAAACTTCAATCAGACCTAGTAGTAGAGTAGCCTGAAAGAGAGAAACTTACCCTAGTACAACCCTGCTTGACCTATTTGGCCCTGGTGACCTAACACGGGGTCAGTGCCCCGCAAGGGGTGGCCCCGTTCGGAACCTTGCCCTGATAAGGAGTCCCTATGTAACCCTAGTACAGGGTTACCAGAGACTGAACTCAAGCTTCCAAGGCAAGGGAAAAAAATATTGTAATAAAGGCCGCAATTTAATTGCGCGTGCCGCAATATGTTAGCGTGTGAAGACAATATTATAATAGTAGATAGCCGCAATTTAATGGCGCGTCCCACAATATGTTAGCGTGTACCAACGCGTTTCATCAGCCAAACATATCCTAAGGCCGCTATTCATAAACATAAGATCCCATGAATCATCAGGGGACACGGGGCCTAGTATTGTATGGCTCCTACTTATCTACCTATTATCAATCACAGAAAAAAGGGGTCTTATAACAAAAGCCCCTCAATGCCAGGTAGAAAAGTGATAGAGTGAGGCATGTAGTATGATACACCTGAAAGACACATAAACAGAACGGAAAACCCGTTAGAATAGCTGTGTTTAACCACCTCCGGACCGCTGTACGCACAGACGCGTCCTGGAGGTGGTTGATTCATTCCTCCTGGACGCGCCGGCGCGTCCTCTCGCGAGACGCGAGATTTCCTGTGAACGCGCGCACACAGGCGCGCGCGCTCACAGGAACGGAAGGTAAGAGAGTTGATCTCCAGCCTGCCAGCGGCGATCGTTCGCTGGCAGGCTGGAGATGTGTTTTTTTTAACCCCTAACAGGTATATTAGACGCTGTTTTGATAACAGCGTCTAATATACCTGCTACCTGGTCCTCTGGTGGTCCCATTTGTTTGGATCGACCACCAGAGGACACAGGTAGCTCAGTAAAGTCCCACCAAACTACACTACACTACACCCCCCCCCGTCACTTATTAACCCCTTATTAGCCCCTGATCACCCCTGATCACCCCATATAGACTCCCTGATCACCCCCCTGTCATTGATTACCCCCCTGTCATTGATCAACCCCCTGTAAAGCTCCATTCAGATGTCCGCATGATTTTTACGGATCCACTGATAGATGGATCGGATCCGCAAAACGCATCCGGACGTCTGAATGAAGCCTTACAGGGGCATGATCAATGACTGTGGTTATCACCCCATATAGACTCCCTGATCACCCCCCTGTCATTGATCACCCCCCTGTCATTGATTACCCCCCTGTAAAGCTCCATTCAGACGTCCGCATGATTTTTACGGATCCACTGATAGATGGATCGGATCCGCAAAACGCATCCGGACGTCTGAATGAAGCCTTACAGGGGCATGATCAATGACTGTGGTGATCACCCCATATAGACTCCCTGATCACCCCCCTGTAAAGCTCCATTCAGATGTCCGCATGATTTTTACGGATCCACTGATAGATGGATCGGATCCGCAAAACGCATCCGGACGTCTGAATGAAGCCTTACAGGGGCATGATCAATGACTGTGGTTATCACCCCATATAGACTCCCTGATCACCCCCCTGTCATTGATTACCCCCCTGTAAAGCTCCATTCAGACGTCCGCATGATTTTTACGGATCCACTGATAGATGGATCGGATCCGCAAAACGCATCCGGACGTCTGAATGAAGCCTTACAGGGGCATGATCAATGACTGTGGTGATCACCCCATATAGACTCCCTGATCACCCCCCTGTCATTGATTACCCCCCTGTCATTGATCACCCCCCTGTAAAGCTCCATTCAGACGTCCGCATGATTTTTACGGATCCACTGATAGATGGATCGGATCCGCAAAACGCATCCGGACGTCTGAATGAAGCCTTACACGGGCGTGATCAATGACTGTGGTTATCACCCCATATAGACTCCCTGATCACCCCCCTGTCATTGATCACCACCCCTGTCATTGATCACCCCCCCTGTCATTGATCACCCCCCCTGTCATTGATCACCCCCCTGTCATTGATCACCCCCCTGTCATTGATCACCCCCCTGTCATTGATCAACCCCCTGTCATTGATCAACCCCCCTGTCATTGATCACCCCCCTGTCATTGATCACCCCCCTGTAAGGCTCCATTCAGACATTTTTTTGGCCCAAGTTAGCGGAATTATTATTATTTTTTCTTACAAAGTCTCATATTCCACTAACTTGTGACAAAAAATAAAATCTCACATGAACTCACCATACCCCTCACGGAATCCAAATGCGTAAAATTTTTTAGACATTTATATTCCAGACTTCTTCTCACGCTTTAGGGCCCCTAGAATGCCAGGGCAGTATAAATACCCCACATGTGACCCCATTTCGGAAAGAAGACACCCCCAGGTATTCCGTGAGGGGCATATTGAGTCCATGAAAGATTGAAATTTTTGTCCCAAGTTAGCGGAACGGGAGACTTTGTGAGAAAAAAATAAAAAATATCAATTTCCGCTAACTTGTGCCAAAAAAAAAAAATTTCTATGAACTCGCCATGCCCCTCATTGAATACCTTGGGGTGTCTTCTTTCCAAAATGGGGTCACATGTGGGGTATTTATACTGCCCTGGCATTCTAGGGGCCCCAAAGCGTGAGAAGAAGTCTGGTATCCAAATGTCTAAAAATGCCCTCCTAAAAGGAATTTGGGCCCCTTTGCGCATCTAGGCTGCAAAAAAGTGTCACACATCTGGTATCGCCGTACTCAGGAGAAGTTGGGGAATGTGTTTTGGGGTGTCATTTTACATATACCCATGCTGGGTGAGATAAATATCTTGGTCAAATGCCAACTTTGTATAAAAAAATGGGAAAAGTTGTCTTTTGCCAAGATATTTCTCTCACCCAGCATGGGTATATGTAAAATGACACCCCAAAACACATTCCCCAACTTCTCCCGAGTACGGAGATACCAGATGTGTGACACTTTTTTGCAGCCTAGGTGGGCAAAGGGGCCCATATTCCAAAGAGCACCTTTCGGATTTCACTGGTCATTTACCTACTTACCACACATTAGGGCCCCTGGAAAATGCCAGGGCAGTATAACTACCCCACAAGTGACCCCATTTTGGAAAGAAGACACCCCAAGGTATTCCGTGAGGGGCATGGCGAGTTCCTAGAATTTTTTATTTTTTGTCACAAGTTAGTGGAAAATGATGATTTTTTATTTTTTTTTTTTTCATACAAAGTCTCATATTCCACTAACTTGTGACAAAAAATAAAAACTTCCATGAACTCACTATGCCCATCAGCGAATACCTTGGGGTCTATTCTTTCCAAAATGGGGTCACTTGTGGGGTAGGTATAATGCCCTGGTATTTTAGGGGCCCAAATGTGTGGTAAGGAGTTTGAAATCAAATTCTGTAAAAAATGACGAGTGAAATCCGAAAGGTGCTCTTTGGAATATGGGCCCCTTTGCCCACCTAGGCTGCAAAAAAGTGTCACACATCTGGTATCTCCGTACTCAGGAGAAGGTGGGGAATGTGTTTTGGGGTGTCATTTTACATATACCCATGCTGGGTGAGATAAATATCTTGGTCAAATGCCAACTTTGTATAAAAAAATGGGAAAAGTTGTCTTTTGCCAAGATATTTCTCTCACCCAGCATGGGTATATGTAAAAAGACACCCCAAAACACATTCCCCAACTTCTCCTGAGTACGGAGATACCACATGTGTGGCACTTTTTTGCAGCCTAGGTGGGCAAAGGGGCCCATATTCCAAAGAGCACCTTTTGGATTTCACTGGTCATTTACCTACTTACCACACATTAGGGCCCCTGGAAAATGCCAGGGCAGTATAACTACCCCACAAGTGACCCCATTTTGGAAAGAAGACACCCCAAGGTATTCCGTGAGGGGCATGGCGAGTTCCTAGAATTTTTTATTTTTTGTCACAAGTTAGTGGAAAATGATGATTTTTTTTATATTTTTTTTTTTTTCATACAAAGTCTCATATTCCACTAACTTGTGACAAAAAATAAAAACTTCCATGAACTCACTATGCCCATCAGCGAATACCTTGGGGTCTCTTCTTTCCAAAATGGGGTCACTTGTGGGGTAGTTATACTGCCCTGGCATTCTAGGGGCCCAAATGTGTGGTAAGGAGTTTGAAATCAAATTCTGTAAAAAATGACCTGTGAAATCCGAAAGGTGCTCTTTGGAATATGGGCCCCTTTGCCCACCTAGGCTGCAAAAAAGTGTCACACATCTGGTATCTCCGTATTCAGGAGAAGTTGGGGAATGTGTTTTGGGGTGTCTTTTTACATATACCCATGCTGGGTGAGAGAAATATCTTGGCAATAGACAACTTTTCCCATTTTTTTATACAAAGTTGGCATTTGACCAAGATATTTATCTCACCCAGCATGGGTATATGTAAAATGACACCCCAAAACACATTCCCCAACTTCTACTGAATACGGAGATACCAGATGTGTGACACTTTTTTGCAGCCTAGGTGGGCAAAGGGGCCCACATTCCAAAGAGCACCTTTCGGATTTCACTGGTCAGTTTTTACAGAATTTGATTTCAAACTCCTTACCACACATTTGGGCCCCTAGAATGCCAGGGCAGTATAACTACCCCACAAGTGACCCCATTTTGGAAAGAAGAGACCCCAAGGTATTTCGTGATGGGCATAGTGAGTTCATGGAAGTTTTTATTTTTTGTCACAAGTTAGTGGAATATGAGACTTTGTAAGAAAAAAAAATCATCATTTTCCGCTAACTTGTGACAAAAAATAAAAAGTTCTATGAACTCACTATGCCCATCAGCGAATACCTTAGGGTGTGTACTTTCCGAAATGGGGTCATTTGTGGGGTGTTTGTACTGTCTGGGCATTGTAGAACCTCAGGAAACATGACAGGTGCTCAGAAAGTCAGAGCTGCTTCAAAAAGCGGAAATTCACATTTTTGTACCATAGTTTGTAAACGCTATAACTTTTACCCAAACCATTTTTTTTTTACCCAAACATTTTTTTTTATCAAAGACATGTAGAACAATAAATTTAGAGCAAAATTTATATATGGATGTCATTTTTTTTGCAAAATTTTACAACTGAAAGTGAAAAATGTCATTTTTTTGCAAAAAAATCGTTAAATTTCGATTAATAACAAAAAAAAGTAAAAATGTCAGCAGCAATGAAATACCACCAAATGAAAGCTCTATTAGTGAGAAGAAAAGGAGGTAAAATTCATTTGGGTGGTAAGTTGCATGACCGAGCAATAAATGGTGAAAGTAGTGTAGGTCAGAAGTGTAAAAAGTGGCCTGGTCTTTCAGGGTGTTTAAGCACTGGGGGCTGAGGTGGTTAAACAAGAGGAAGGGGAGGGACGTCAGCCCGTGCGCATGCGCTCTGTATGACACCGACCCACGTGACCGGACCATGTCACATGATCGAGCCATCGGAGATACGGCGTTCCAGTCCAGTGCGCAGGCGCAAGTGGCAGAACAATGCCAGGGCAGCCCATGGAGAACGCAGCTTCAAAGACGTAAAGACGTCACCACGCCTCCAAAGCTGACCGCCGGGCTGATAGATAGCTGAAGGCTGTTTTAAGAATATACCCAGGTACAGCCATCTAAACTGCCTCAATATATTGCGCCTATACAGCACCAGGCTGAAATAGGGGGAGGTGGAGCTGTTGGGGTAAATTTAAGTTATAAACGCCCTCGGCTACTAGACTTCCACACCTAAACTAAAAGGGGAAAATTTCATTAAAAGAACCCCAATGCATATGACAAAAAGGGACATTTATGGCAGGAATCAAAACCTACCTGCCCAAAAAGGGAAATAGTTAGCAGTGAAATGATTGTTATAATGATGGCTCAAACAATGGATATAACCCTAGGGAAAGATGTATTTATCATCAAAATGGTCCAGCTGGAGATAACCTATTTACTACTATAGAAAGAGTGATAAAGTCATAAATAGCATCCAAAATGTAGCTGTTCATTCAGTCCATGGGGGTGGGAGGTATTAAGCTTGAAGATCCACCAACACTCCTGCTGGAGGATCCATCTATCCCAATCCCTCCCCCCCCAAATGGTTTTGTGACGCGCTCAATACCCATAAAACTGATGGCTGATGTGCGACCTCCATGTGCAGAGAGGACATGTCTAGCTACCGACGTGTCCCTTCCGTTACGAATGTCTCCCAAATGCACGCTCATCCTTTTGCGGAATTCCCTTCGGGTTTTGCCCACATAGCGCTTACCGCTTTTTGCAAGTAAGGAGGTAAATAACCCCTACACTACGGCAATTGATAAACTGCTGTATCATGTGGGCATTGTCCAAAGGGTCCACCGCAAAAGATTTGCCCTTCACCAGCCAGCCACAGAAACTGCAGCGACCACACTTGTAGCAGCCTGTGGTCACTCTGTCCAGCCAAGTCCCTTGATTTGTAGAGGGACTAAAATGGCTGTGTACGAGTTTGTCTCTTAGGTTGGTCCCCCTTCTGAATGTCACAGAGGGGTACGGACTCAGTACCTCAACCAGGTCAGGGTCCATCAATAAAGTCTCCCAGTTCCGATCTAAAATGCCCTTCACTCGGGTTGCTGCCGAGTCGAAGGTACCTATAATCCGTATAGTTTTATGTGAGTCATTGTTGGGGCGTGTAGTCGGATGTAAGAGGGTGGTCCGTGTGCGTCCCAGGGCCCTTTGGTAGGCTTGTCTAAGCGTCCTGTCGGGATAGCCAAGTTCCCGAAACCTAGCCCTCATAACATCTGCCTGACGTTTAAATTCACTTAGTTCAGAACAATTACGTCTCAGACGTATATATATTGTCCAAAGGGAATTCCCCGCTTAAGTGGGGCAGGGTGGCTGCTATCCCACCTAAGTAAGGAATTTGTTGCCGTAGGCTTGCGGTAGATGGTCGTCCGCAAACCACCGACATTATCCCTAGAGATGGAAATGTCCAAAAAAGGGAGATTATCCTTTGTAATGATGGAGGTGAACCTAAGGCCAATTTAGTTAATGTTGAGCTCATGGACCAAACTAACGAATTGCCCTTCGGTCCCGCTCCACAGAATGAATATATCGTCTATGTAGCGAGACCAAAGGGCAACATGTCCAGTGAACCAGCTTGGCACATCCCCAAATACCATTGTTTCCTCCCACCAACCCAGGAGCAAATTTGCATAGGAGGGCGTGCATGAACTGCCCATAGTCGTGCCCCTGAGTTGGTGGTAGGTGCGGCCATCAAACAAAAAGTAATTCTTGGTAAGAACAAATTGTAATAACTCCAAGACAAAATCACTATATGTAGAAAACTGACAACCCCTCGCTTTTAAAAAGTGTGCAGCTGCCTCCAGGCCCTTGTCATGGGGGATCGAGGAGTACAGCGCCTCCACATCAATTGACGCCAGGTACCAGTCAGGTTCAATACAGATGTGCTCCAGTTTAGTTAACAGGTCCCCTGTATCCCTCACATATGATGGTAAAGCTTGTACAAAGGGACTGAGGAGGCGGTCCATATAAATGCCCACATTCTGCGAGAGGCTCCCCACCCCTGAAACGATGGGACGTCCCCTCACAGGTACCGTGTCCTTGTGGACTTTTGGCAGACAGTAAAACGTTGCTGTCACTGGATGGGAGGGGTATAGAAATTCAAACTCCTCTCCATTGATAAGTTGGGTGGTCTTGGCGCTTGTTAATATTGCACACAATTCACATTGATATCTCAAGGTTAGATTGCTCGGCAGAATTTCATAACCCTGTATATCACTCAGGATGGCTAGGCACATCTCTTTATATGCCGAGGTATCCATCAAGACAATGTTTCCTCCTTTAGCTGAGGGTTTTATGGTTATATCTTTGTCCCCCTCAAGCGACTTGATTATACCCCTCTCTTCTCTGCTACAATTAAATCGAGTGGAGGCAGATTCCAGAGTGCAGAGTTCTGCTATAGTTTGTTTCACAAACACATCTATGCAGGAAACTTCCCCCACTGGAGGCATTTTAGTGCTCTTCTTTTTAAGGTCTGTGAAAGGACCTCTCCCTTCGGAGTTAGTAGGTATAGTGTCCAAATTATACAATAAATGGACATTGCCAAGGATCTCCACCGGAATGCCCAGATCACGGCTTTCTTTATGATCTTTCAGCCTAAAATGCTTGTGCCATTTTAGCTTCTGGGCAAACAGGTGGAGATCCTTGACCCAACAAAATAGATCAAACCTATTAGTTGGAACAAATGAGAGGCCCCGTCTCAGTAACCTATTTTCAATCTCAGTCAAGATGCGAGAGGACAGGTTGATGACTAGCTTGTCATCTTCTGATTTTACATATTTTGTAATTGGGGATTCCGATTCTGCAGTGGGTAATGTGTCTCTTGCTCTAAAAAAGAGGAGGACAAAGATGAAGAAGAGGGATGGACAGGCCTCTTCTTCATCTTTGTCCTTCTCTTTTTTAGAGCAAGGGACACATTACCCGCTGCTGAATCGGAATCCCCAATTACAAAATATGTAAAATCAGAAGATGACAAGCTAGTCATCAACCTGTCCTCTCGCCCCTTGACTGAGATTGAAAATAGGTTACTGAGACGGGGCCTCTCATTTGTTCCAACTAATAGGTCTGATCTATTTTGTTGGAACAAGGATCTCCACCTGTTTGCCCGGAAGCTAAAATGGCACAAGCATTTTAGGCTGAAAGATCATAAAGAAAGCCGTGATCTGGGCATTCCGGTGGAGATCCTTGGCGATGTTCATTTATTGTATAATTTGGACACTATACCTACTAACTCCGAAGGGAGAGGTCCTTTCACAGACCTTAAAAAGAAAAGCACTAAAATGCCTCCAGTGACATTCGTAACGGAAGGGACACGTCGGTAGCTAGACATGTCCTCTCTGCACATGGAGGTCGCACATCAGCCATCAGTTTTATGGGTATTGAGCGCGTCACAAAAGCATTTCGGGGGGGGGGGATTGGGATAGACGGATCCTCCAGTGGGAGTGTTGGTGGATCTTCAAGCTCAATAACTTCCAACCCCATGGACTGAATGAACAGCTACATTTTGGATGCTATTGATGACTTTATCACTCTTTCCATAGTAGTAAATAGGTTATCTCCAGCTGGACTATTTTGATGATAAATACATCTTTCCCTAGGGTTATATCCATTGTTTGAGGCATCATTATAACAATAATTTCACTGCTAACTATTTCCATTTTTGGGCAGGTAGGTTTTGATTCCTAGGGAGACAAGTAGAATAGACCGCTCCACTACTCAGGCAAATGGTAGAGGTGCGAAACTGCTAGATCTGACTCACCCAGTCAGAAGCATAAAATTGTAGAGAGGAGAAGGATAAGCAGGCACACTCTGATTTGGGTCAATCTATAAACTTATTTATATTTCAAGTGATAGTGAGGTCTGTTATATGGATATTGTATAGTAAAATGAGCAAGGTAGAACTCAAAAATAGTAAAAATAGAATTGTATATAAGTCCTTTTTATAGTAGTAGAAAGTGTAAAATGTAGAAATAGTGATGATAAAAGGTTATCACCACTGGGTATAAGTGATGAATACCCTGAAAAAAATGTCTAGATAAAAAATGTTCATAGAGTCTTTCATAAAACAGTCTTTCATATAATAGTGGCCACTGGTCAAAGGATAAATTCAAGTAAAAAGGTGTGCCTTATATGATTAAAACTCCATGTGTAGGATAGTCCTTCATAAGGCAATAATCGCTGGACAGAGGATTAATATCGAATAATGCCCCTTTATATACTTATGGCTCAGTTTGTACGGTATTTTACAGATAATAATCGCCGCTGAGCAGAGGATAGATATTGCGCCTTTTCAATATGTTTTCCATAAAACAGCAGGCATGTACTTGAAAAGGCGCAATATCTATCCTCTGCTCAGCGGCTATTATTATCTGTAAAATATCATACAAACGGAGCCATAAGTATATAAAGGGGCATTATTCGATATTAATCCTCTGTCCAGAGATTATTGCCTTATGAAGGACTATCCTACACATGGAGTTTTAATTATATAAGGAACTACTTTTTACTTGATTTTATCCTTTGACCAGTGGCCACTATTATATGAAAGACTGTTTTATGAAAGACTCTATGAACATTTTTTATCTAGACATTTTTTTCATCACTATTTCTACATTTACACTTTCTACTACTATAAAAAGGACTTATATACAATTCTATTTTTACTATTTTTGAGTTCTACCTTGCTCATTTTACTATACAATATCCATCTATCAGACCTCACTATCACTTGAAATATAAATAAATTTATAGATTGATCCAAATCAGAGTGTGCCTGCTTATACTTCTCCTCTCTACAATTGTATGCTTCTGACTGGGTGAGTCAGATCTAGCAGTTTTGCACCACTACCATTTGCCTGAGTAGTGGAGCCGTCTATTCTACTTGTCTCCCTTTGAATTACTAATCACCTATTAGACGTCAGCTCACTACTCAAGTAAAATGAATATTTGGGATCATGCCCGAAAATAAACACATAAAAGCTGAGACATATACTTTTGAAACAACATATATAGAAGACCAAGAACCAGACATGTTAGATACTTTTAGAAAAACAGAATACTTACTAATTAAACAACTCAAACAAAGATAAGTACCAAAGGGACTACAACTGACCAAGACACCTGCCCAAGATTTATGGGAAAGGGAATTCAATGAGGAATGGGACTCACTGCTATATGAACACTCCCTGTCACTCATGCACTTAATCATAAAAAGGAGAACCACTATATTAACCACCTCAGCCCCCAGTGCTTAAACACCCTGAAAGACCAGGCCACTTTTTACACTTCTGACCTACACTACTTTCACCATTTATTGCTCGGTCATGCAACTTACCACCCAAATGAATTTTACCTCCTTTTCTTCTCACTAATAGAGCTTTCATTTGGTGGTATTTCATTGCTGCTGACATTTTTACTTTTTTTGTTATTAATCGAAATTTAACGATTTTTTTGCAAAAAAATGACATTTTTCACTTTCAGTTGTAAAATTTTGCAAAAAAAAACGACATCCATATAGAAATTTTGCTCTAAATTTATAGTTCTACATGTCTTTGATAAAAAAAAAATGTTTGGGTAAAAAAAAAATGGTTTGGGTAAAAGTTATAGCGTTTACAAACTATGGTACAAAAATGTGAATTTCCGCTTTTTGAAGCAGCTCTGACTTTCTGAGCACCTGTCATGTTTCCTGAGGTTCTATAATGCCCAGACAGTACAAACACCCCACAAATGACCCCATTTCTGAAAGTACACACACTAAGGTATTCACTGATGGGCATAGTGAGTTCATAGAACTTTTTATTTTTTGTCACAAGTTAGCGGAAAATTATGATTTTTTTTTTTTTTTTTTTTTTTCTTACAAAGTCTCATATTCCACTAACTTGTGACAAAAAATAAAAAGTTCTATGAACTCACTATGCCCATCAGCGAATACCTTGGGGTCTCTTCTTTCCAAAATGGGGTCACTTGTGGGGAAGTTATACTGCCCTGGCATTCTAGGGGCCCAAATGTGTGGTAAGGAGTTTGAAATCAAATTCTGTAAAAAATGACCAGTGAAATCCGAAAGGTGCTCTTTGGAATATGGGCCCCTTTGCCCACCTAGGCTGCAAAAAAGTGTCACACATCTGGTATCTCCGTACTCAGGAGAAGGTGGGGAATGTGTTTTGGGGTGTCATTTTATATATACCCATGCTGGGTGAGAGAAATATCTTGGCAAAAGACAACTTTTCCCATTTTTTTATACAAAGTTGTCATTTGACCAAGATATTTATCTCACCCAGCATGGGTATATGTAAAAAGACACCCCAAAACACATTCCTCAACTTCTCCTGAGTACGGGGATACCAGATGTGTGACACTTTTTTGCAGCCTAGGTGGGCAAAGGGGCCCATATTCCAAAGAGCACCTTTCGGATTTCACTCCTCATTTTTTCCTGAATTTGATTTCAAACTCCTTACCACACATTTGGGCCCCTAGAATACCAGGGCAGTATAACTACCCCACAAGTGACCCCATTTTGGAAAGAAGACACCCCAAGGTATTCCGTGAGGGGCATGGCGAGTTCCTAGAATTTTTTATTTTTTGTCACAAGTTAGTGGAAAATGATGATTTTTTTTTTTATTTTATTTTTTCATACAAAGTCTCATATTCCACAAACTTGTGACAAAAAATAAAAACTTCCATGAACTCACTATGCCCATCAGCGAATACCTTGGGGTCTCTTCTTTCCAAAATGGGGTCACTTGTGGGGTAGTTATACTGCCCTGGCATTCTAGGGGCCCAAATGTGTGGTAAGTAGGTAAATGACCTGTGAAATCCGAAAGGTGCTCTTTGGAATGTGGGCCCCTTTGCCCACCTAGGCTGCAAAAAAGTGTCACACATCTGGTATCTCTGTATTCAGGAGAAGTTGAGGAATGTGTTTTGGGGTGTCTTTTTACATATACCCATGCTGGGTGAGATAAATATCTTGGTCAAATGCCAACTTTGTATAAAAAAATGGGAAAAGTTGTCTTTTGCCAAGATATTTCTCTCACCCAGCATGGGTATATGTAAAATGACACCCCAAAACACATTCCCCAACTTCTCCCGATTACGGAGATACCAGATGTGTGACACTTTTTTGCAGCCTAGGTGGGCAAAGGGGCCCATATTCAAAAGAGCACCTTTCGGATTTCACAGGTCATTTTTTACAGAATTTGATTTCAAACTCCTTACCACACATTTGGGCCCCTAGAATGCCAGGGCAGTATAACTACCCCACAAGTGACCCCATTTTGGAAAGAAGAGACCCCAAGGTATTCGCTGATGGGCATAGTGAGTTCATGGAACTTTTTATTTTTTGTCACAAGTTAGTGGAATATGAGACTTTGTATGAAAAAAAAAAAAAAAAAAAATCATCATTTTCCACTAACTTGTGACAAAAAATAAAAAATTCTAGGAACTCGCCATGCCCCTCACGGAATACCTTGGGGTGTCTTCTTTCCAAAATGGGGTCACTTGTGGGGTAGTTATACTGCCCTGGCATTTTCCAGGGGCCCTAATGTGTGGTAAGTAGGTAAATGACCTGTGAAATCCTAAAGGTGCTCTTTGGAATATGGGCCCCTTTGCCCACCTAGGCTGCAAAAAAGTGTCACACATGTGGTATCGCCGTATTCAGGAGAAGTTGGGGAATGTGTTTTGGGGTGTCATTTTACATATACCCATGCTGGGTGAGAGAAATATCTTGGCAAAAGACAACTTTTCCCATTTTTTTATACAAAGTTGGCATTTGACCAAGATATTTCTCTCACCCAGCATGGGTATATGTAAAATGACACCCCAAAACACATTCCCCAACTTCTCCTGAGTACGGCGATACCAGATGTGTGACACTTTTTTGCAGCCTAGATGCGCAAAGGTGCCCAAATTCCTTTTAGGAGGGCATTTTTAGACATTTGGATACCAGACTTCTTCTCACGCTTTGGGGCCCCTAGAATGCCAGAGCAGTATAAATACCCCACATGTGACCCCATTTTGGAAAGAAGACACCCCAAGGTATTCAATGAGGGGCATGGCGAGTTCATAGAAATTTTTTTTTTTTGGCACAAGTTAGCGGAAATTGATATTTTTAATTTTTTTCTCACAAAGTCTCCCGTTCCGCTAACTTGGGACAAAAATTTCAATCTTTCATGGACTCAATATGCCCCTCACGGAATACCTGGGGGTGTCTTCTTTCCGAAATGGGGTCACATGTGGGGTATTTATACTGCCCTGGCATTCTAGGGGCCCTAAAGCGTGAGAAGAAGTCTGGAATATAAATGTCTAAAAAATTTTACGCATTTGGATTCCGTGAGGGGTATGGTGAGTTCATGTGAGATTTTATTTTTTGACACAAGTTAGTGGAATATGAGACTTTGTAAGAAAAAAAAAAAAAATTCTGCTAACTTGGGCCAAAAAAATATCTGAATGGAGCCTTACAGAGGGGTGATCAATGACAGGGGGGTGATCAATGACAGGGGGGTGATCAATGACAGGGGGGGTGATCAATGACAGGGGGGTTGATCAATGACAGGGGGGTGATCAGGGAGTCTATATGGGGTGATCACCACAGTCATTGATCACGCCCCTGTAAGGCTTCATTCAGACGTCCGGATGCGTTTTGCGGATCCGATCCATCTATCAGTGCATCCGTAAAAATCATGCGGACATCTGAATGGAGCTTTACAGGGGGGTAATCAATGACAGGGGGGTGATCAGGGAGTCTATATGGGGTGATCACCACAGTCATTGATCACTCCCCTGTAAGGCTTCATTCAGACGTCCGGATGCGTTTTGCGGATCCGATCCATCTATCAGTGGATCCGTAAAAATCATGCGGACATCTGAATGGAGCTTTACAGGGGGGTGATCAATGACAGGGGGGTGATCAGGGAGTCTATATGGGGTGATCACCACAGTCATTGATCATGCCCCTGTAAGGCTTCATTCAGACGTCCGGATGCGTTTTGCGGATCGGATCCATCTATCAGTGCATCCGTAAAAATCATGCGGACATCTGAATGGAGCTTTACAGGGGGGTGATCAATGACAGGGGGGTGATCAGGGAGTCTATATGGGGTGATCACCACAGTCATTGATCACGCCCCTGTAAGGCTTCATTCAGACGTCCGGATGCGTTTTGCGGATCGGATCCATCTATCAGTGCATCCGTAAAAATCATGCGGACATCTGAATGGAGCTTTACAGGGGGGTGATCAGGGAGTCTATATGGGGTGATCACCACAGTCATTGATCACGCCCCTGTAAGGCTTCATTCAGACGTCCGGATGCGTTTTGCGGATCGGATCCATCTATCAGTGCATCCGTAAAAATCATGCGGACATCTGAATGGAGCTTTACAGGGGGTTGATCAATGACAGGGGTGTAATCAATGACAGGGGGGGTGATCAGGGAGTCTATATGGGGTGATAACCACAGTCATTGATCACGCCCCTGTAAGGCTTCATTCAGACGTCCGGATGCGTTTTGCGGATCCGATCCATCTATCAGTGGATCCGTAAAAATCATGCGGACATCTGAATGGAGCTTTACAGGGGGGTAATCAATGACAGGGGGGTGATCAATGACAGGGGGGTGATCAGGGAGTCTATATGGGGTGATCAGGGGTGATCAGGGGCTAATAAGGGGTTAATAAGTGACGGGGGGGGGGTGTAGTGTAGTGTAGTGGTGCTTGGTGGGACTTTACTGAGCTACCTGTGTCCTCTGGTGGTCGATCCAAACAAAGGGGACCACCAGAGGACCAGGTAGCAGGTATATTAGACGCTGTTATCAAAACAGCGTCTAATATACCTGTTAGGGGTTAAAAAAAACACATCTCCAGCCTGCCAGCGAACGATCGCCGCTGGCAGGCTGGAGATCAACTCTCTTACCTTCCGTTCCTGTGAGCGCGCGCGCCTGTGTGCGCGCGTTCACAGGAAATCTCGCCCATCGCGAGATGACGCATATATGCGTGACTCTGCGCAGGGCTGCCACCTCCGGAACGCGATCCTGCGTTAGGCGGTCCGGAGGTGGTTAAAAGAAACCACAGCACAATTAGATTAAATTAAAATCAAAATGGAAAAATTCACAAAAAATGACGACTACAACACTTGGCAACAGAAACTCTGCAATAATCTAGAAAAATGTTGAGAAACAACATTCACCAAAAAAAGGAACAGAGAGAAAAACAAAACACTAACCCCACAGATAGGGAGACAGACAATCACAGAGAAAGAAACGACAATACTCAACCGACTGCACCACAAAGACCAAACAAATATCCAATATCCACGAGCAATAGATTTGAAGTATTGGAAGAACAAAATCATTTTTTAGACCGAACCCCCCCACACCACAGACCCCACACCCGACAGAGACCACCCCGCTCCCCAACACCTACCCCTCAAAACCACAGATACAATCTGCGATACAGACAACCATCACAAGAACAAGAATACAGAACACACCATCAACACAATTCACAACACCTGAACAGAGCACAACAACAACCAGGAGAGAATCACCAAGCACCACAAAGGAGAGACAATCACCAAACCTACCAAACAAGACAATACGACTCAAGAGAAAGAAAAAGATACGCAGAGGAAGGGGAAACAAGACCAAAATACAACAGATAGATCACCATGAGGACACAATTATACAGTAAATCTAAGTAACGTCACTTTAAATAAGGCCCAAATCAGCCTATTAAATAATGGTTTGAAATTTGCACCTACTAATACACTGAACAAATTTGACACCTTTATAGGTATAGAAAAAATCTTTCGGAAACTTTGCTTAAAGAAATATCACATGAAAAATCCCATAACAAAAGAAAGCACGATTAATAAAACATATGAACACACCTCATTAAAAAGTACTTCCAAAAAATATCCGCGACAGGAAATAGGACAGGAATTGGCATCATTTAAACAATGTGTAGATTGAGACATACGCAAAATGAAAGAACAACCAAAGAAATGGAACAACCTATCTAGAAAGGAAACAGAGGCTATAAAACAACTGCAAAAAGAAAACGACATAGTAATACATCCAGCGGATAAGGGAGGAGCGATCATAATTCAAAATGTCTCTGACTATAATAACGAATGTATGAGACAATTAGCAGACATCAGTACATATAAAAAACAAAAAAACAACCCAACGGAACAATATTACCTAGAATTAGTACAATACTGTGAAAGAGGAAAAGAAAAGGGTATCATATTGGAAACAGAATATACTTTCATAGTCAATACGCCCCAAAGACTACCAGCACTATACTGCCTCCCAAAAATACATAAAAACAGAGATAACCCACCTGGCCGCCCCATCATTTCGGGCATACAATCACTAACAAGTAACCTATCACAATATATAGATACACTTCTACTACCAAGAGTTAAAAATATTAACTCATACATTAAAGATACTACACAAATCATTAAAACAGTTGAAAACCTAAAATTTGAAGCACATTGCCACATAGGAACATTAGATGTTCAATCACTTTACACCAGTATTAATCACCAACAGGGAACAGAAGCAGTTAAATAACAACTAATCAAAGAAGCCAAACTACTACCGGAACAAATTGACTATATAATAGGAGGCATAGAATTCATACTCAACCACAACTATTTCTACTGGAACTCAGATTTCTATTTACAGACTCAAGGTACGGCCATGGGCACCAGATTCGCCCCTAGTTACGCAAACCTATTTATGGCGCAGAGGGAGGACGAGACCATAGCACCCAGACTGGGGTCGTTTTGGTGCTCTGGCAACGTTATATTGACGACATCATATTCATATGGAAAGACAGCAGAGACAACTTGGACACTTTCCTAACAACAATCAATACAAACCCATACGGCAAACCCATATCTATGAGTACATCCAAAGTAGAATTTCTGGATTTACAAATAGCAATAGAAAAAGACAAACTCATATGCACCACTTACCACAAACCAACATCTAAAAACAGTTTTATCCAATATGACAGCTGTCATTTACCATCATGGCTTACAAATATTCCACAGGGACAGTTCCGCAGGGTTAAGAGAAACTGTACAATAGAATCTCATTTTGAAGAAGAATCAGAGAAAATGAAAACACAATTTATGGATAAAAAATACCCCATTGAACTGCTAGAAACATCATTAAATAAAGTAAAAAAAAATGGAAAGGAAATCATTCTTTAATAAAATAACTAAAAAACTAGAAGAGGGAGATTCAACACCTAGAATTATATTACCCTACAACCCACAATACAAAAAAATGAAAAATATCATTTATAAATAATCATTGGTATCATATAAAACAGGATAAAATAGGGATCACTATCACAGATACCCCACTAATCACGTTCACCAAAGCTCCAAATCTAGGCTTAAAAATTGCCCCCATTGTCAAACAAAACAGAGGACATTCAACAACAATTCAAGAATGGGCAGACATCACAGGATTTTTCAGATGTGGAAAATGTAATAATTGTCAAACAACATCATTTCCCAAGAAAACTACCTGTGTCATATCCAAAACAAACCTCCACAAACAAGAAATTAAAGAATTCTTAACCTGCAGCTCAACAGAAGTCATATATGCCCTAGAATGGCCATGTCAAAAACTATATATTGGCCGCACCAAAAGAACACTCCAAAAACGCGTATCAGAACACATTGCAAACATAAGAAAAGGTTACGACAAACACACAATATCAAACCACTTCAGAATTACTCATAACAAAGGCCCCAGTGGATTAAAGTATACGGCACTAGAAAAGGTAAAGAAGGATTGGAGAGGGGGCAATTTTATACATAAAATGTTGAGAATAGAATCCAGGAGGATCTTCGAATTCAACTCTGTTCTGCCAAATGGACTGAATGCAGAGATGGAGATCTTTGGTTTCCTCTGATTGGGGGGTTGCTGCTCTTCGATGAGTAATCAGTGGGGTCATTATATTCCCTCCGGTTGCCCCTTGGCGAGCGGCCGACCCTCACTAGCAATCACACTACCCACAAACACAAAGGCCTACTACTCCACCAACAAGAATTTAGAAACTACATCAACCTTAGACAAAAACAATGATGAATATCATAAGAATTACACGAGACAAAGAGATATGAGATAAAGAGAATCCAACATCAACTAGGTCCTCAATTTCTAAGTGTGATGACTCCCTCACCATACTTAGACTACTATCATATTCACAGCGTCTCATATGCCCCAAACTTTGGGCTCCCGTCATATTGACACCACTACCGCACTCATGGGTTCCCATATGTTATGAACCTATTCAGGCGCTTTCCTCCTTTCCGCTGTGTCCTGTGCTGTTCTCCCTTTTTTGAATATACAGGGATGGCAAACCCGGGTATTCACTGGGTCTTTCATACTACGGACCAGTGATACAACGGGCAGCTCCCATTGTATGTTCACAACTAAGAAACACCAGGATTTACCAGCAATACTACAGTAAAAACATATGAAGATCCACATCTATATTAAATATACAAGCAAGCCTCAAATCTATATGAAATATATAAGCATGCCTTAAACCTACACAAAATAATCAATCATAGCCCGCATCAACAACAACAATTATCCCCCTACACCATATATACTATCAATCAGTGAACACTCATACAGAAACACACAGAAATTACCTTTTTACATTGTATAAATCTACAATATTGAATTCTGTCTATCTTTTTTGCTGCAATTTATGTCGTCCTCCCCTCTTTGGAATATACAGGGATGACAAACCCGAATATTCACTGGGTCTTTCATACTACGGACCAGTGACATAATGGGCCCATCCTACTGTATACTTACAACCAGGAAACATCAGGACCACTGCATGCTCACAACTAGAAAACACCGGGACCTACCAGTAATACTACAGTGAAAATATAGAATAGATCAAGCCCGCATCCACAATAACAATAAGTCCTCTACACTACAAATACTTACAACTACACAAAATACTTACAAACTACACTACAAATACTACCAACCAGCAAATACTTACACAGCAATTAGCTCTATACACTATAGAAACCCATAATGCTAAAGTATGCCCATCTGAGGCATAACTAACCAAATATGCTACTATTTTCCTTACACCACAAAATAAGGTGTTTGACCTACGGGATATATGAGGGTTCCTAACCAAAAAATCCATAATCACCACTTTGCAAAATAAAGACAAAACTATAATATCCATCAAATCAATCTAATTTGCAAAAATAATCACCCCATTATAGGAGTGATCGGTACCAATTAAGACAGGAGTGATCGGTACCAATTAGACATCCCCACCTATATATCTTCACATCTTTCCTAGTCTAATTTTTTTACTTTTATTTTTATGTTCATTTATTTTTTCACAATTTGCACATTTTTATTCTGGCCACAAATTCAATGTGCCAAATAGGACTGGAATAAAGCAACCAATTGAACTCATCAACCTTATTGGTAGCGATAATTAGCCCACAAATAAGTTAATCACTGCTGCCCTATAAATACCACAGTATCCACCACAATCCTCCACTTACTGATGAAGGTAGAGACTCCCGAAACGCGTTTAAGAAGCTGAGGATTGCTGGAACATTCACCATTCGAAACAAAGCAGGAGGAACACTGTGAACAAGCTTGGAAAGGATCGCGATCACATGACCGCTTGCGTCATCCTCCAGACGCGCGAACAACGCCCCCTGGCGTCCTAGGCAACACGAGGCATGCCGCCGACTCCTGTGAACTGGACTGAATTGAAACAGCCTCCCAGGAACAGCCGACTACTACCAGAGGAT
The DNA here is from genome assembly GCF_905171765.1 of Bufo bufo. Taxonomy (NCBI): domain Eukaryota; kingdom Metazoa; phylum Chordata; class Amphibia; order Anura; family Bufonidae; genus Bufo; species Bufo bufo. The sequence goes on along the minus strand of NC_053390.1, from coordinate 514,321,977 downwards.
CCAACACAATCAGAGCCGGGAAGGGTAAGTGACCTCTGCAGCCAGAGACAGTGCGGGACGCCGCACTCAGGCCCAGAGCATCCCTTTCCTCCACAGCTTGGCATATAGAATACAGCAATTAATAGTTACATATTGTCTCAAACTTTGAACTGCAACTATATATGTACATGCCTGCTGTTTTATGGAAAACATATTGAAAAGGCGCAATATCTATCCTCTGCTCAGCGGCGATTATTATCTGTAAAATACCGTACAAACTGAGCCATAAGTATATAAAGGGGCATTATTCGATATTAATCCTCTCTCCAGCGATTGCCTTATGAAGGACTATCCTACACATGGAGTTTTAATCATATAAGGCACACCTTTTTACTTGATTTTATCCTTTGACCAGTGGCCACTATTATATGAAAGACTGTTTTATGAAAGACATTTTTTATCTAGACATTTCTTTTCAGGGTATTCATCACTTATACCCAGTGGTGATAACCTTTTATCATCACTATTTCTACATTTTACACTTTCTACTACTATAAAAAGGACTTATATACAATTCTATTTTTACTATTTTTGAGTTCTACCTTGCTCATTTTACTATACAATATTCATATATCAGACCTCACTATCACTTGAAATATAAATAAATTTATAGATTGACCCAAATCAGAGTGTGCCTGCTTATCCTTCTCCTCTCTACAGGTTTTGATTCCTGCCATAAATGTCCCTTTTTGTCATATGCATAGGGGTTCTTTTAATGAAATTTTCCCCTTTAGTTTAGGTGTGGAAGTGTAGTAGCCGTGGGGTTTATAACTTAAATTTACCCCAACAGCTCCACCTCGACCTATTTCAGCATGGTGCTGTATGGGAGCAAAATATTGAGGCAGTTTAGATGGCTGTACCTGGGTATATTCTTAAAACAGCCTTCAGCTATCTATCAGCTCGGCGCCCGGCGGTCAGCTTTGGAGGAGCGGTGACGTCTTTACGTCACCGGAGATGCGTTCTCCATGGGCTGCCCTGGCATTGTTCGGCCACTTGCGCCTGCACACTGGACTGGAACGCTGTATCTCCGATGGCCCGATCATGTGACATGGTCCGGTCACCTGGGTCGGCGTATGCGCACAGGCTGACGTCCCTCCCCTTCCTCTTGTTTAAACACAGCGCGCCTGTGTATGTTTGTCAGGCGTGCATATGTGATGGTTGCAAGGTGAACCTCCATGCCCAGGACCCTGGACGTTTGCAATACGCCGCTCCAGTAGGACTGTGAGTACTGGCTCTCACTCATCACTCAGTGGACAGTGTGAGCACTTATATTCTAATGGGTTTTCCGTTCTGTTTATGTGTCTTTCAGGTGTATCATACTACATGCCTCACTCTATCACTTTTCTTTTTTGTATAATTGTCTTTTTATTAAAGAAGTTATAAGAGTAAAAGAAACATACATATTTCCTTATGAAATCTGCTGACCATCAAGTAATCAGTAAATATGAAAGATTTGACAATGCAAATAAATCACATAAATGCATAACAAGCAATTCCAGTTACATCAATAATAATTTGTATATAACCCGATCACCAGGGGAGTAGTAATATAACTGAGCAATAACTGCCCACGACTATGCAATCATAGTGTATAACATTGTAATTACTATGAACAAAGGACAGGACAAGACACAGGAGGGTAGACAGGGGGTGGCGGGGGGGGTTTGAGAAGGATACTATTTAGCAGTCTCTGTGAATGTGTCCCAAGGCTGCCATACCTTATGAAATTTGTCTATAGAGTTATTGATAAGCGCAGATAAATATTCCATTCGTCTAACCTCCATAATACTAGAGAACAGATCAGGCCGTGTCGGTATGTCCTGTCTCTTCCAGTATTTAGCTATAAGGCGTCTAGTCGCCGACAATATGTGAAGTATTAAACAGAGTACGTGTTTCTTTAGTACTATTGGGGGCATGTTCAGTAAAAACATATATGGGTCTAGTAAAAATTTTGTTTTAATTAGTTGCAATATAAGATGTTGGGTCTCTCTCCATAGTGGGAATATGGCATGACAGTCCCAAAAGATGTGAAATAAAGACCCTTGGCCACACCTCCAACAAGTACCAGAGACAGTAGGATTCAGGTGTCTGAGCATCTGGGGTGTGTGATACCAAAACATCAAAAGCTTATAGGAATTCTCTCTATAGGTCACACAAGTGGACGAAATTGATGCTCTACGCCATATAAGCTGCCAATCACTCGGCGGTATTTCCTTCTCCAGGTATCTCTCCCATTTAGACATATACACATGCCGCATAACCAGTGGGGATTCCGGAGTTGAAAGAAGAACATACACTCACCTAAAGAATTATTAGGAACACCTGTTCTATTTCTCATTAATTCAATTATCTAGTCAACCAATGACATGGCAGTTGCTTCAATGCATTTAGGGGTGTGGTCCTGGTCAAGACAATCTCCTGAACTCCAAACTGAATGTCAGAATGGGAAAGAAAGGTGATTTAAGCAATTTTGAGCGTGGCTTGGTTGTTGGTGCCAGACGGGCCGGTCTGAGTATTTCACAATCTGCTCAGTTACTGGGATTTTCACGCACAACCATTTCTAGGGTTTACAAAGAATGGTGTGAAAAGGGAAAAACATCCAGTATGCGGCAGTCCTGTGGGCAAAAATGCCTTGTGGATGCTAGAGGTCAGAGGAGAATGGGCCAACTGATTCAAGCTGATAGAAGAGCAACGTTGACTGAAATAACCACTCGTTACATCCGAGGTATGCAGAAAAGCATTTGTGAAGCCACAACACGCACAACCTTGAGGCGGATGGGCTACAACAGCAGAAGACCCCACCGGGTACCACTCATCTCCACTACAAATAGGAAAAAGAGGCTGCAATTTGCACGAGCTCACCAAAATTGGACTGTTGAAGACTGGAAAAATGTTGCCTGGTCTGATGAGTCTTGATTTCTGTTGAGACATTCAAATGGTAGAGTCCGAATTTGGCGTAAACAGAATGAGAACATGTATCCATCCTCTGATGGCTACTTCCAGCAGGATAATGCACCATGTCACAAAGCTTGTATCATTTAAAATTGGTTTCTTGAACATGACAATGAGTTCACTGTACTAAAATGGCCCCACAGTCACCAGATCTCAACCCAATAGAGCATCTTTGGGATGTGGTGGAACGGGAGCTTCGTGCCTTGGATGTGCATCCCTCAAATCTCCATCAACTACAAGATGCTATTCTATCAATATGGGCCAACATTATTGAATCAATGCCACGTAGAATTAAGGCAGTTCTGAAGGCAAAAGGGGGTCCAACACCGTATTAGTATGGTGTTCCTAATAATTCTTTAGGTGAGTGTATATGTCTGATATAAGACCCCTGGTAGAGGTCGAGAGTTTACAAAGTCGTTCAAACATTGTCGGGGTAGATACCTTTGTATCATTAAATAGGGTTCTAAGCAAGTGCTGAATTTGTATATGCTGCCATCTAGAGGACTCAGGTAGATTGTATTTTTCCTTAAGCAATTCAAACGGTATAATCTCAAGGGTTCTATATTCCACTATAATCGGCAAATCTGAATAATTTATTGGAGAACCACGGCTTAAAAGATGTGTATTGTAGCCCTAACGGGAATACAGGATTAAATAAAAACGAGGTCATGGAGGATTTATCAGATACCAACGGAAATTTCTGCTTGCAACTTTTCCAGACATTATATGTTAGTGACATAGGACCCAACAATTGGGTAGTACAATTGGCCGGTAATGGTGACCACAAAAGGGCATTAGGGTGAATAGAAGCCAACCATAGCTTTTCAATTTCCATCCATCTAGAGAATGCCAGCAGGGAAGACAATGCAGGTATACGACGTAAATGTGTCGCCCAGTAGTATTTTGTTACATCAGGGAGCCCCAGACCACCTTGTGATTTGAGGGCAGTAAGAGTACAGCAATAAATTCTCTTTTAAATGTCTTTTTCCATTCTAGACAAACCTAAGGATGGAAGATTGCAAAGCTCTCAGATCTTTCTTAGGTATGGGAACCGGAATAGTTTCCATTACATATAATAACTTAGGCAGTATGGTCATTTTGACCGCTGCAATGTGTCCCAATAAAGAAATTGGCAAGGGCATCCATTTAGCCATAAGCAAATTAAGTTCCTGGAAGAGGGTAACAAAATTATGAGCATAGAGGTTATTATATGTTTTTGTTAGCTGGACTCCCAGGTATTTGAGGGTGGTATCATTCCATTTAAAATGGAAATTGCTTTGTAGGGTACTCAGTACATCCGGCGGGATATTAATAGATAAAGCCTCAGTTTTTGAAGTATTAATCTTATATCCAGACAGTCTGCCATATTCCCCTATATTCGGTAGTGAAGTATGTAGGTTTGTCAACGTAAGAAGGATATCATTAGCGAAGAGTGATAGTTTAAAGGACACCTTATTGACTTCTATTCCTTGAATATCAGGATGGGCTCGTATTAGCGCCACCAAAGGCTCTATGCAAAGTACGAAAAGTAAGGGGGATAACAAGCAACCCTGCCTAGTTCCTTTTTGAATAGTTATTATGCTGGACTGGGCATGAGTCGTTTTCACATAAGCTGTTGGGCGGGTGTAAAGAGCACGAATGGCATTCAAGAAAGGCCCCCCTATATCAAAACACCGTAATGCAGAAAACATAAAAGGCCAACTTAGGCGGTCAAAGGCCTTTTCAGCATCAAGACCCAGTATTAACGCTTGCTGTTTCCGCCTGTTAACAATGTCTATCAGATCTATAGTTCTCCTCGTATTGTCGCCTCCTTGGCGATTTAACACAAAGCCAACTTAATCCTTATGAATCAAACTCGGTAGCAGGTTAACAAGCCTGTTCGCCAGAAGTTTTGTAAATATCTTTAAGTCTGAATTAAGGAGGGCTATAGGACGATAGTTGGCGCAATCCATATGATCCTTCCCTGGTTTTGGTATAAGGGTAATGAAGGATTGAAGCATTGTGTCCGGTATAGGAGAGCCCTCTAGGAAAGAGTTAAAAATCTTGACCATATATGGAAGGAGGGTATCTACATATGTTTTATAGTAGAGGTATGGCAGACCATCTGGTCCAGGTGACTTGCTATTAGGAAGGTTTTTTATCACTTCTGATATTTCCTCAGCTGTAATCTGAGTGTTAAGGGTAGCTCCTAGGTCACTAGTTAATTTAGGTAGCTGACATTGTGTGAGGAAGGAGGAAAAAATTTCCCGCTGCCTCAGAGAGTCCTTAGGGACCTGCTGGGGGAGAGAGTAAAGATTTTCATAGTATTTCTGAAAGAGGGCGATAATTTTATTGGGATCATAGGTAATAGTGCCATCTGCTTGTCTCAGGGCAGTCGGGGTGCTTGTCATATTAGAATCTCGCAACTGTTTCGCCAAGAGCGTATGCGATTTATTTCCCCAGGCATAATAGTGTTGCCGAGAATACAGGAGTAGTTTATCGGTTTTCGCCAATGCTAGATCTCTCAGCCTAGTTCTGAGCATAATTATGCGCCTTAAAAGGTGGCGAGAGTTACGGGATCCCAACTGGTCCTCCAAGCGCTCCAGATCACACTTGATAGAACAGTACTGCATATTTCTATCCTTTTTCAATTTAGCTCCAATGGCTATGCCATTACCCCTGAAGACAGCTTTATGTGCCTCCCATAAGGTAGACATGGAGGAGACTGATTGTTGGTTAATACGAAAATATTCTGACAAACCCTCCTGTAGGGACTGTCTAGGTATAGGGTTAGAAAGAAGGCTCCCGTTTAAGCGCCAGTGGCAAACCCTAGTAATTGGATGTCTAGTGTTTAATGTCAAAAAAATAGGTGCGTGGTCCGACCACGTGATAGACCCTATATCAGCATCCATCATTAAGCGCATTGTGGGGATATTACCTAAGAAGTAATCAATTCGAGTGTGCGTACTGTGAGGATGTGAGTAGAACGTAAACGTCTTAGATGTAGGGTAATTCACTCGCCACAAGTCATACAACGCAAATTTTCTCACCAATCGTTTAAAAAGGCATGAAAGCCTAGCCTGCTCTCTGGAAGGAGGCTTTTCTGCTAACGTCTGTCTGTCTAGCGTTTCAGAGAAGGAGATATTAAAATCACCTCCCACAATAAGTGCTGCTGGGAGTAAATGAGTAACCTTCGTGAGCACCTTAGTGAGGAAGGAGATCTGTTTGGAATTCGGAGCGTATAAATTGCAGAGGACAATGGGGGTACCATGCAAGGTTGCTTGCAGGATAATATAGCGACCCTGAGGGTCAGATATCTGTGAGGTCACCTGGAGTGGGCAATTAACAGATAAAAGGATTGCAACTCCAGCCTTTTTTTTTATCATTAAATGCTGAATACGTTTTGGAGAATAGTCCAGCTGCAAATTTAAATGTTCCCGTAGCGTTAAAGTGTGTCTCCTGGAGGAAGACCACCTCGGCTTTTTGAGTACGACACTCCGTCAGGGCCAGTCTCCTCTTAACATTGGAGTTCAGGCCTTTGACGTTTAAAGATATACACTTAATCATGGCGGAAAGATTGGTTGGGCCATATACTTGCTATTTTGAGAGCAGAGGATAGTCCTCCAGGGAACCTCACTCCAGACACCCCAGCAGAATATCTGCAAAAAAACATAGTCAATATCCTTAGGCACATCAAACAGATAATAGGACATGGGACACACGAGGGTACAAGGGGACACACAAGACAATAGCATAGAGAAGAGACTGATAGGAATAATCCAAACATTGGACTTTAACGTCCACACGGGGGCATTCAGATAAGGCCTGCAACTTCTGATATGGCCCTGTCTCATTTCCTCAGTTCCTGAGAGAACAAAGGAGAGGAAGAGGGCAAAAAAGGTCAATCCCCCCTGTGGTGGCATGGTTGAACATACCCGGCATAGAGAACAAAACAGTGTTAGAACGGCATTCATAGAAACTGAGCTCTATGGAAGCTCTACAAAACGTTACACTCTAACGGTAAGGCAAGAAAAACATATGAAGAACATCAGCCGCCATTCAATGCGACAAAAACTTTTAGGAGACGAGCATTAAGGTACTACTTAGATCACAGCAAATCAGGTCAGTTCATCTCTCAATGTGGATCCCCTGGATTCTTCTCCTGACAGGGATCTACGGTTCTTGCTTCGTACTTGCTCCCAGACTGGTGGAGGCGCCATGCAGGAACCCCCAGCGTATCGCAAAACGCAGACAAGTCCGCATGGGGCCACAAAGGCACAGCTTTCCCGTTTTTATTAGCAATAAGTGCAAATGGATATCCCCAACGGTAGGGAATTTTCTCCTGCCTCATGGAAGCTAAGAGAGGTTAAAGTATTCGTCTTTTTTGCAGGGTCAGCCATGATAAGTCCTGGTAAAGTTGTACATGGACACCATGAAAGTCAATGACTCGGAGTGTGCAGGCTTTGGACATTATAGCTTCTTTGAGCTGAAAATCCGTGATGCGGCATATGACATCCCGGGGCGGTGCTGATGCGTTTTTGGGGGCAGGGCCCTATGAGCACAATCCATCTTGATAATGTGGGAAGGTGGGGACCCCAATATGGTATTAAATAAGTCATTTAGGACCTCATGTATATTTTCTTCCGATTCCTGTTCAGGCAGGCCCCTCACTCTGATGTTATGTCTGCGGCCCCTGTTGTCAAGGTCCTCTAAATGCCTGGTGTTATCCCGAACAACCTGGGAGCATCTTGATATAGTAGATTGGAGATGAGCAATATATTTGCGAGTGACATCATGTTCTGTTTCTAGAGAATCTACCCTGGCCGCAACCTGTTTAAAGTCCTGACTTAAGGACGAGATTTCTGTTTTACACGTACTTCTCACTTCTTATGAGATTCTTAAAATCCTCCTTGGTAGGAAGGTGCTGTAAGGACTTTTGCAAAGAAGCTGATGATTGCGATAACTGCATGGCACCTTCATCAGTGTCAGACTGTGAGTCCTAAGGGGTATCTTCCCCCTCTAATCTCCCTTTGGCCTGAAGGTGGTCCAAGGGGTCCTCAGGGGGCTCAGCCCAATCCCTCCTGCGCTGGGACGGTGTGGCTGGGGTATTGCTGCGCTTGGGCGCCATTTTTGGCGGCATGTTTGCGGTCGATTCGGGCACTGGGGACTGCCCAGCTATGCCCAATGTCCCCTCCTGTGTGACAGGCCTGTATATAAACTCCTCAGCCAGTGGAGATAAGGGGGAGCTGGTTACCTGCTGCAGACCGCTTTGATCCGGACGCTGCGGCAGAGGAGCCTCTCCTCCGTCTCCTCCTGTAATGGTGCCCGCAATAGTTTCGCGCCTCAGGCCCCAGGGAACAGTCAGCGCTGGAGCACGGCGGTCTAAGTATGCTGCTATGCTGTGATTCCTCAAATTAGGTGCTGGGCTGCCTCTGGATCGTTTTGAGGGCAGCGATTTCCCCATGGGACTCAGACACCGGGCTAATGAGGCTCCTGTAATAGCTCAGGACGGCGGAGCTCTTTCTCTAAGCTGCCATCTTGCCGGACGGTCAAGCCACGCCCCCCACTGAAGCTGCGTTCTCCATGGGCTGCCCTGGCATTGTTCGGCCACTTGCGCCTGCACACTGGACTGGAACGCCGTATCTCCGATGGCCCGATCATGTGACATGGTCCGGTCACGTGGGTCGGCGTCATACAGAGCGCATGCGCACGGGCTGACGTCCCTCCCCTTCCTCTTGTTTAAACACAGCGCGCCTGTGTATGTTTGTCTGGCGTGCAAATGTGATGGTGGCAAGGTGAACCTCCATGCCCACAACCCTGGAAGTTTGCAATATGCCGCTCCAGTAGGACTGTGAGTACTGGCTCTCACTCATCACTCAGTGGACAGTGTGAGCACTTATATTCTAACGGGTTTTTCGTTCTGTTTATGTGTCTTTCAGGTGTATCATACTACATGCCTCACTCTATCACTTTTCTACCTGGCATTGAGGGGCTTTTGTTATAAGACCCCTTTTTTCTGTGATTGATAATAGGTAGATAAGTAGGAGCCATACAATACTAGGCCCCGTGTCCCCTGATGATTCATGGGATCTTATGTTTATGAATAGCGGCCTTAGGATATGTTTGGCTGATGAAACGCGTTGGGACACGCTAACATATTGTGGGATGCGCAATTAAATTGCGGCTATCTACTATTATAATATTGTCTGCACACGCTAACATATTGCGGCACGCGCAATTAAATTGCGGTCTTTATTACAATATTTTTTTCCCTTGCCTTGGAAGCTTGAGTTCAGTCTCTGGTCACCCTGTACTAGGGTTACATAGGGACTCCTTATTAGGGCAAGGTTCCGGACAGGGCCACCCCTTGCGGGGCACGGACCCCGTGTTAGGTCACCAGGGCCAAATAGGTCAAGCAGGGTTGTACTAGGGTAAGTTTCTCTCTTTGAGGCTACTCTACTACTAGGTCTGATTGAAGTTTCGGATGTCTCCTTTACCCACTGGACATCTGGGAATGACCAGCCTTCTGCACGTGACCACCTCCTGTACCAACACATTACACGATGTAAACAAGTGAGGCTTTTTCAAAAAACTGGTAAGACCATTCCATTTTTTGTGACTCCATAGTTCCGGTACCCTTTCTTTGGGATCAGGACAAAGGGACTTTACGGTTTGTCCTCCATGGGCTTTTATGACTTAGTTCACAGGCCTAGGGAGGACGACACCTGACTTGGTGTGTGGCCAATTGTTGCCACACCAATTTAGGTCCCACATATTTTTCTGTGTATATTCATGCTTGTAAGGGGTCTTTTATTCCCTGTCTAGGGAGAATTGACATATTAAAAGCTAAGTTTTACTTGTTACTGCTCCCCTTCTTCTAGTTGTGCTTCATTTTTTGAGCGGTATCCAGGAGAACTGCATACGCAGTAATCTATCCTGGAAAGACATTATATATTTTTTCAAGTAAAAAAGTACCCTTTCCAAGCTAGGTACAATAACAAAAAAAATAATATATTTATTTTTTTAAATAGACATATTAGGTATCTCCGCATACATAACGACTGGCTCTATAAAAATATCATATCATCTACCCTGTCAGTTGAACGCCATAACAAAATAAATAAATAAATACTATGTCAAAATAGCCGTTGTTTTGGTTAGATTGCCTTACAACAAGTGTAATAGCGAGTGATCAAAAAGTACTATGTACCTCAAAATGGTACTAATGAAAACATCAACTCATCCTGCAAAATACAAGCCCCTACATAAAACAATCATCAGTAAAATAAAAAAATATGGCTCTCAGAAAATGGCAACACAAAAACTGGATTTTTTTCAAAAGAGCTTTTATTTTTATATTGCAAAAAATATATTGCATATTTCCATGTCCGTAACAGCCATCATTATCAAAATAGCACATGATCTTCCCCAATCAGGAGAGCGGCATAAAAAAAATTAAAATGGTGCCTACTTGCCTTACAAAAAGCATAATAGCGAGCGATCAAAAAGCACTATGTTACCCAAAATGGTACCAATGAAAACATCAACTCACCCTGCAAAAAATTAGCCCCCACATAAGATGATTGGACAAAAAATAAAAGTAATAAGGCTCTCAGAAAATGGCCACACAAAAATGTAAAAAGTAAAAAGAAAACTATACAAAATTGGTATCTTTGTAATCGTACAGACCAGCAGAATGAAAATAAGTTGTCATTTTTCCCACATGGTGTACGACGTAATAGCAAAACCCAAAAAGCAGTGGCAGAATTGCTGCCTTTTGTTTATCCTGCTTCCCAAAAAGCTAAATAAAAAGTGAACAAAAAGTTGTATGTACAACAAAATAGAACCAATGATAATGACAACTCATCCCCCAAAAATCTCACCCATCTCCATCGCAAGAAAATTAAAAAAAATGTATAGTTCAAAATCTGCGCTGCAAAAGCCAAAATGTGGTCTTTCCCTTCTGAATCTTGCAGCGTACTCAAACAGCAGTTTACATTCACATGTATGGCAATTCAGTAACCAGTAGAACCTGCCTAACCTTTTGAAGGGCGTGGTGTGTCTCAAATGGTAGATGCTGGGCACAACATATTGGGCAGTGAAATGCCATATCTGGGGAAAAACTTGCAATATTCTCTTTGTACAGTCTTCTGTGCATTGATTTCTACAAAATATCTGTGGAGCCAAAATGCTCACTCCACTCCTCAATAAATACCTTGGGGCCATTTCTCGGAGGTACCATTTATTATTTCACCCCACAGCCTCTACAGTTGTCAGCACAAGATCCATAAATCACCACAATGCTCCTCAAAGGCACGTGGTCCTCTTTTACTCCTGAGCCCTGTGGTATGTCTAAGCAAAAGATAAGGGTCATATGTAGATGTTTCTGAAGCCAGGAAACACAGCATAATAATAAGGGGGCTTACTTTTCACAATGGCACACAATGGGCACAACACATTGGGCACTGAGATGGCATAACTGTGGAAAAATTGCAATTTTCACTTTGAACCATCTGCTGTGAGGTCAAAATTTCTGCTGTGAGGTCAATATGTTCACTACACCCCTTGGTAAATTCTGTGAGGGGTGACTTCCAAAATGGGGTCACTTCTTGGGGGTTCTTTATTTTAAAATTTCACCTCAGAGCCTCTGCAGTTGTTGGCCAGTGCGGTTCTTTTCTGAGTCCATACAGCACTTTATGACCACATTTAGGAAGTTTCTGTATCTAGTAAGAAATAGGTAACAAATTATGGGGTCGTTTTTCTCCCGTAACCCCTTAAAAAATGATAAATCGGAGCTTAAAGAACTCCCGCAAACATTTTTATTTTTTGACCAGCTAGAAAGGTACATGATGTAATCTGTATTGAATGTAATATTCTTACCAGTTTGTCTATTTGTGAGTTCTGCTTCTTGGCTGTGTCATGTGACCAGCTATCAGACTCTCCAACTGACACATCTTATGTGTGGACAGGAAGTCAGTTCTCTATGAATTCCTAATATGCCTCAATGTCAGTCTCATAGGAATGAATAGAGACGTAACCAAAGGTTGTGCACCACCGACAGTGTTAGAGGGAGAGGTGCTGGGGACCGGGTAATCACTATACATGTGACGTCTGGCAGTGACGCCTATCTCTCTGTTTCTCATATCCCCGAGAGACGTAACTAACTTCCTGTCCTGTGTCAGTTGGAGATAAGAGAGTTGGTCACATGGCATCACTTTCTTGCAGGTCAGGGAATAAAAATGTTTGCGGGAGTTCTACTTTAACCACCTCAGCCCCCAGTGCTTAAACACCCTGAAAGACCAGGCCACTTTTTACACTTCTGACCTACACTACTTTCACCGTTTATTGCTCGGTCAGGCAACTTACCACCCAAATGAATTTTACCTCCTTTTCTTCTCACTAATAGAGCTTTCATTTGGTGGTATTTCATTGCTGCTGACATTTTTACTTTTTTTGTTATTAATTGAAATTTAACGATTTTTTTGCAAAAAAATGACATTTTTCACTTTCAGTTGTAAAATTTTGCAAAAAAAAACGAGATCCATATATAAATTTTGCTCTAAATTTATTGTTCTACATGTCTTTGATAAAAAAAATGTTTGGGTAAAAAAAAAATGCTTTGGGTAAAAGTTATAGCGTTTACAAACTATGGTACAAAAATGTGAATTTCCGCTTTTTGAAGCAGATCTGACTTTCTGAGCACCTGTCATGTTTCCTGAGGTTCTACAATGGCCTGACAGTACAAACACCCCACAAATGACCCCATTTCGGAAAGTACACACCCTAAGGTATTCGCTGATGGGCATAGTGAGTTCATAGAACTTTTTATTTTTTGTCACAAGTTAGTGGAAAATGATGATTTTTTTTATTTTTTTTCTTTTCTTACAAAGTCTCATATTCCACTAACTTGTGACAAAAAATAAAAACTTCTATGAACTCACTATGCCCATCACGAAATACCTTGGGGTCTCTTCTTTCCAAAATGGGGTCACTTGTGGGGTGGTTATACTGCCCTGGCATTCTAGGGGCCCAAATGTGTGGTAAGGAGTTTGAAATCAAATTCTGTAAAAAATGACCTGTGAAATCCGAAAGGTGCTCTTTGGAATATGGGCCCCTTTGCCCACCTAGGCTGCAAAAAAGTGTCACACATCTGGTATCTCCGTGCTCAGGAGAAGGTGGGGAATGTGTTTTGGGGTGTCATTTTATATATACCCATGCTGGGTGAGAGAAATATCTTGGTCAAATGCCAACTTTGTATAAAAAAATGGGAAAAGTTGTCTTTTGCCAAGATATTTCTCTCACCCAGCATGGGTATATGTAAAATGACACCCCAAAACACATTCCCCAACTTCTCCTGTGTACGGAGATACCAGATGTGTGACACTTTTTTGCAGCCTAGGTGGGCAAAGGGGCCCATATTCCAAAGAGCACCTTTCGGATTTCACAGGTCATTTTTTACAGAATTTGATTTCAAACTCCTTACCACACATTTGGGCCCCTAGAATGCCAGGGCAGTATAACTACCCCACAAGTGACCCCATTTTGGAAATAAGAGACCCCAAGGTATTCTCTGATGGGCATAGTGAGTTTATGGAAGTTTTTATTTTTTGTCACAAGTTAGTGGAATATGAGACTTTGTATGAAAAAAAAAAAAAAAGCAGCATTTTCCACTAACTTGTGACAAAAAATAAAAAATTCTAGGAACTCGCCATGCCCCTCACGGAATACCTTGGGGTGTCTTCTTTCCAAAACGGGGTCACTTGTGGGGTAGTTATACTGCCCTGGCATTTTCCAGGGGCCCTAATGTGTGGTAAGTAGGTAAATGACCTGTGAAATCCTAAAGGTGCTCTTTGGAATATGGGCCCCTTTGCCCACCTAGGCTGCAAAAAAGTGTCACACATCTGGTATCTCCGTACTCAGGAGAAGTTGAGGAATGTGTTTTGGGGTGTTTTTTTACATATACCCATGCTGGGTGAGATAAATATCTTGGTCAAATGCCAACTTTGTATAAAAAAATGGGAAAAGTTGTCTTTTGCCAAGATATTTCTCTCACCCAGCATGGGTATATGTAAAATGACACCCCAAAACACATTCCCCAACTTCTCCTGAGTACGGAGATACCAGATGTGTGACACTTTTTTGCAGCCTAGGTGGGCAAAGGGGCCCATATTCCAAAGAGCACCTTTCGGATTTCACAGGTCATTTTTTACAGAATTTGATTTCAAACTCCTTACCACACATTTGGGCCCCTAGAATGCCAGGGCAGTATAACTACCCCACAAGTGACCCCATTTTGGAAAGAAGAGACCCCAAGGTATTCGCTGATGGGCATAGTGAGTTTATGGAAGTTTTTATTTTTTGTCACAAGTTAGTGGAATATGAGACTTTGTATGAAAAAAAAAAAAAAAAAAAGCAGCATTTTCCACTAACTTGTGACAAAAAATAAAAAATTCTAGGAACTCGCCATGCCCCTCACGGAATACCTTGGGGTGTCTCCTTTCCAAAATGGGGTCACTTGTGGGGTAGTTATACTGCCCTGGCATTTTCCAGGGGCCCTAATGTGTGGTAAGTAGGTAAATGACCTGTGAAATCCTAAAGGTGCTCTTTGGAATATGGGCCCCTTTGCCCACCTAGGCTGCAAAAAAGTGTCACACATGTGGTATCGCCGTATTCAGGAGAAGTTGGAGAATGTGTTTTTGGGTGTCATTTTACATATACCCTTGCTGGGTGAGAGAAATATCTTGACAAAAGACAACTTTTCCCATTTTTTTATACAAAGTTGGCATTTGACCAAGATATTTCTCTCACCCAGCATGGGTATATGTAAAATGACACCCCAAAACACATTCCTTAACTTCTCCTGAGTACGGCGATACCAGATGTGTGACACTTTTTTGCAACCTAGATGCGCAAAGGTGCCCAAATTCCTTTTAGGAGGGCATTTTTAGACATTTGTATACCAGACTTCTTCTCACGCTTTGGGGCCCCTAGAATGCCAGGGCAGTATAAATACCCCACATGTGACCCCATTTTGGAAAGAAGACACCCCAAGGTATTCAATGAGGGGCATGGCGAGTTCATAGAATTTTTTTTTTTTTGGCACAAGTTAGCGGAAATTGATATTTTTAATTTTTTTCTCACAAAGTCTCCCGTTCCGCTAACTTGGGACAAAAATTTCAATCTTTCATGGACTCAATATGCCCCTCACGGAATACCTGGGGGTGTCTTCTTTCCGAAATGGGGTCACATGTGGGGTATTTATACTGCCCTGGCATTCTAGGGGCCCTAAAGCGTGAGAAGAAGTCTGGAATATAAATGTCTAAAAAATTTTACGCATTTGGATTCCGTGAGGGGTATGGTGAGTTCATGTGAAATTTTATTTTTTGACACAAGTTAGTGGAATATGAGACTTTGTAAGAAAAAAAAATAATAATTCCGCTAACTTGGGCCAAAAAAATGTCTGAATGGAGCCTTACAGAGGGGTGATCAATGACAGGGGGGGTGATCAATGACAGGGGGGGTGATCAATGACAGGGGGGTGATCAATGACAGGGGGGTGATCAATGACAGGGGGGTGATCAATGACAGGGGGGTGATCAGGGAGTCTATATGGGGTGATAACCACAGTCATTGATCATGCCCCTGTAAGGCTTCATTCAGACGTCCGGATGCGGTGATCAGGGAGTCTATATGGGGTGATAACCACAGTCATTGATCATGCCCCTGTAAGGCTTCATTCAGACGTCCGGATGCGTTTTGCGGATCCGATCCATCTATCAGTGCATCCGTAAAAATCATGCGGACATCTGAATGGAGCTTTACAGGAGGGTAATCAATGACAGGGGGGTGATCAGGGAGTCTATATGGGGTGATAACCACAGTCATTGATCACGCCCGTGTAAGGCTTCATTCAGACGTCCGGATGCGTTTTGCGGATCCGATCCATCTATCAGTGGATCCGTAAAAATCATGCGGACGTCTGAATGGAGCTTTACAGGGGGGTAATCAATGACAGGGGGGTGATCAGGGAGTCTATATGGGGTGATCACCACAGTCATTGATCACGCCCCTGTAAAGCTTCATTCAGACGTCCGGATGCGTTTTGCGGATCCGATCCATCTATCAGTGCATCCGTAAAAATCATGCGGACATCTGAATGGAGCTTTACAGGGGGTTGATCAATGACAGGGGTGTAATCAATGACAGGGGGGTGATCAGGGAGTCTATATGGGGTGATCACCACAGTCATTGATCACGCCCCTGTAAGGCTTCATTCAGACGTCCGTATGCGTTTTGCGGATCCGATCCATCTATCAGTGCATCCGTAAAAATCATGCGGACATCTGAATGGAGCTTTACAGGGGGGTGATCAATGACAGGGGGGTGATCAGGGAGTCTATATGGGGTGATCACCACAGTCATTGATCACGCCCCTGTAAGGCTTCATTCAGACGTCCGGATGCGTTTTGCGGATCCGATCCATCTATCAGTGCATCCGTAAAAATCATGCGGACATCTGAATGGAGCTTTACAGGGGGTTGATCAATGACAGGGGTGTAATCAATGACAGGGGGGTGATCAGGGAGTCTATATGGGGTGATAACCACAGTCATTGATCATGCTCCTGTAAGGCTTCATTCAGACGTCCGGATGCGTTTTGCGGATCCGATCCATCTATCAGTGCATCCGTAAAAATCATGCGGACATCTGAATGGAGCTTTACAGGGGGTTGATCAATGACAGGGGTGTAATCAATGACAGGGGGGTGATCAGCAGGGCTGGGACAAGGCCATTTGGTGCCCAGGGCGAAGATGGCAAACTGCGCCCCCCCCCCGTTTTTAAGAAAGAATCAATGTTGTTTCAAAACAAGAATATACTTAAAGCAATAGAACAAAGGACTGTGGGACTTTGAAAGTCACAGACACTATAAAGTTCCCCCCCATCATCATGTGCCAGTATAAAGTCCCCCCATCATCATGTGCCAGTTTTGTAATAAGCCCCCCCAATGTGCCAGTAACACTATTGTAAAAAAAAACAAAAAAAAAACACTTATACTTACCTAAGTGTCAGCGATGCGATGCAGCCTCTTCCTGTGTCCCACGCTGTAATGTAAGGCTCAGGCGGCACGATGACGTCATTGCGCCGGCCTCTGATAGGCTGCCGGCCTAGTGCCTGCAGCCAGGGGCGTACATAAAAATCACTGGGCCCCATAGCAGGAATCTAAATTGGGCCCCCATTCCCCTTTTATAGCCCCTCCCTTTGTTCCATGAACTATTCTTGCTGCTGCGTTTTATAATTTATGCCATCAGGGCCGGAATGGGATTACAAAACAGCCCTGGCACACAAAAGAGGTATAATAGATGCAGATGTATATTATATACAGCAGTGTACAGTTATGTGAGGTACGCGGTATAATAGATGCAGTGTGTACAGGTATATAGTATATTCCCTAGTGTTCTGATATGTGAGGTACAGGGTATAATAGATGCAGTGTGTACAGGTATATAGTATATACAGCAGTGTACTGATATGTGAGGTACGGGGTATAATATATGCAGTGTATACAGTATATACAGTAGTGTAATATGTGAGGTACGAGGTATAATAGATGCAGTGTGTACAGGTATATAGTAAATACAGCAGTGTATTGACACCTCGTACCTCACATATCAGTACACTGCTGTATATACTATATATCTGTACACACTGCATCTATTATACCTCGTACCTCACATATATAGTATATACAGAAGTGTACTGATATCTGTACACACAGCATCTATTATACCTCATACCTCACATATCAGTGCACTGCGGTATATACTATATATCTGTACATATTGCATGTATAATACTGTGTAATATATGCAGTGTGTGTGCATGTATGTGTGTGTATATATATATATATATATATATATACAGAGCAGTGTATTGATGTGACACATAGAAGGTATAATACTGTAGATGCAGTGTTTATAGAAATATGTGGTCAGTTATGCATTATAGTCACTGTGAGGTACATGAGGTAGTGGTAACTGTCTGAAGTATTATACATGAGTGAGCAATGAGTAAAAACAGGGCATGGAGGGGGGGGGGGGGTAAATGATGAAAAGTGGAGGACCTCCTCTTACCTCTCCATTCCAGTCTGTATGGATCAATACAGAGCTGCTTGTGAACTTTTAATACTTGCTGTTAGGGGTTGAAGGACCTGTGATGATGTCATCACAGGTCCTGGCAGATGTACCTTTGAAACCTAGGAACTACACCATTTTTGGTGCAGTTCCTTTGCTAGATTCTGCAGGACCTGTGATGTTGAAGATGATGTCATCACAGGTCCTGGCAGATGCACTGTTCTAACCTGGGAACTACACTTTACACTGTGCAGTTCCCTTACAGGACCTGTGATGACATCATCAAAGGTCCTTTAGCTTTAGAAAGGTAAACAGGAGTAATTAGGGGCGGGGCCTCTCCTCCACTTCGGTGCCTGCCTGCAGCCTATCAGAGGAAAGGGAAGGGACACGCCTCTCCCTCCCCTGCACCTCCGCTGGCACAGACAGTTTACAATGGAGATGAGCGCAATGGAAGCGCTCATCTCCCTGTGCCCGGCGGCGGCTGCTCACTTGGGGGGGGGGGGGGGGGTCATTTTAGTTGGGGGGGCACAGCATGATGTAGGGGGGGCCGTGGCCCCCTCTGGCCCCCCCCTGGCGACGCCACTGCTGCTGGCACTTCACCTGCGCCCCCCTCCTGTCCGCAAATGGTAGCGCCCAGGGCACCCGCTCCTTCGGCCCCTGCCTTGTACCGGCCCTGGTGATCAGGGAGTCTATATGGGGTGATCACCACAGTCATTGATCATGCCCCTGTAAGGCTTCATTCAGACGTCCGGATGCGTTTTGCGGATCCGATCCATCTATCAGTGCATCCGTAAAAATCATGCGGACATCTGAATGGAGCTTTACAGGGGGGTGATCAGGGAGTCTATATGGGGTGATCTCCACAGTCATTGATCATGCCCCTGTAAGGCTTCATTCAGACGTCCGGATGCGTTTTGCGGATCCGATCCATCTATCAGTGGATCCGTAAAAATCATGCGGACGTCTGAATGGAGCTTTACAGGGGGGTGATCAATGACAGGGGGGTAATCAATGACAGGGGGGTGATCAGGGAGTCTATATGGGGTGATCACCACAGTCATTGATCACGCCCCTGTAAGGCTTCATTCAGACGTCCGGATGCGTTTTGCGGATCCGATCCATCTATCAGTGGATCCGTAAAAATCATGCGGACGTCTGAATGGAGCTTTACAGGGGGGTGATCAATGACAGGGGGGTGATCAATGACAGGGGGGTAATCAATGACAGGGGGGTGATCAGGGAGTCTATATGGGGTGATCAGGGGTGATCAGGGGCTAATAAGGGGTTAATAAGTGACGGGGGGGTGTAGTGTAGTGTAGTGGTGCTTGGTGCTACTTTACTGAGCTACCTGTGTCCTCTGGTGGTCGATCCAAACAAAGGGGACCACCAGAGGACCAGGTAGCAGGTATATTAGACGCTTTTATCAAAACAGCGTCTAATATACCTGTTAGGGGTTAAAAAAAACACATCTCCAGCCTGCCAGCGAACGATCGCCGCTGGCAGGCTGGAGATCAACTCTCTTACCTTCCGTTCCTGTGAGCGCGCGCGCCTGTGTGCGCGCGTTCACAGGAAATCTCGCGTCTCGCGAGAGGACGCGCCGGCGCGTCCAGGAGGAATGAATCAACCACCTCCAGGACGCGTCTGTGCGTACAGCGGTCCGGAGGTGGTTAAAGCAACATTTTCTTGTAATAAAATGTAATATTTAATTTTCACAGCCAAGTGTTTTTAAATTCTATGAAACGCCTATTAGGTCAAAGTGCTCATTACACCCCTTCAAAATTTCATTGAGGGGGTTTTCAAAATGGGGTCATTTTTTGGGGGTTTCTACTGTAGGAATACATCAGGGTCTCTTCAAATGTGACACAGTGCCTGGAAACCATTCCAGCTAAATCTACCCTCCAAAAGCATATAGTGCTCTTTCCCTGTGCTGTGCCCATACTGCAGTTTATGGCCACATATGGAGTTCTACCATATTCAGTAGAAATTGCATAACATTTGTAGGGTCCTTTTTCACTTGTTACCCCTTGTGAAAATAAAAAAATATAGGGCTAAAGCAACATTTTATTTGAAAAATGACATTTTTCTTTTTAACAGCCAAGTGTTTCTAATTTCTATGAAACACTTGTGGGGTAAAAGCACTCACTACACTCAATAAATTCCTTGAGGGGTGTAGTTTCCAAAATGGGATCACTTTTTGCAGCTTTTCACTGTAGAGGTACCTTATGGTCTCTTCAAATGTGACATGGTGCCCAAAAACCATTCCAGCAAAATCTACCCTACAAAAATCATATGCCACTTCTTCCCTTCTGAGAACTGTTGTGTTCCCATATAGCAGTTTATGACCACATATGGGGTGTTTCTGTAAACTGAAAAACTAGGGTAATAAATAATGAGGTTTGTTTTGCTGTTAATCCTTGTTGCCTTACAGGAAAAAAAAAGATTAAAATGGAAAATCTGCAAAAAAAAGTGTAAATTTTAAACTTCACCTCCATTTTACTTTCTTGTAAAAGATGTTAACAAAGTTTGTAAAATCAGTTTTGAATAATTTGTGGGGAATAGTTTCTACAATGGGGTCATTTGTGGGTGAATTCGACTATGTAAGCCCCAGAAAGTGACTTTATAACTGCATTAGTCCATAAAAAAGTGGGTTTTGGAAATTTTCATATTTTTTTTTTAAATTGCTTCTACAATTCTAAAAAATACAATGTCATTTACAAAATGATGCCAACATAAAGTAGACATATGATGAATGTTAATTAATAACTATTTTCTAAGGTATCAAATTTACAAAATAGTGAATTTTTATATTTAAAAGTAAAATATATTGACTCAAATTTACCAGAAATGTGACATGCGATATGTCTAGAATCTCAGAATCAATTGGATAAGTAAAAGCATTTCAAAGTAACCACATAAACTGATTTGCAAAATTTGGCTCAGGCCTTAAGGTGAAAATTAGTTTTAAGGAGTTAAGATCTCTGCTGACTTGTTCAAATAAGTCTATGCCAATCAGGATTATTGAAAGTTGTTATGAGTACTTGGAATGTAGCCAACGTGTTTTAAAGGTGACAACCTAATACTATATTAAAAGAAGCTCAACTAGTATATACTGGAGCTCGGCCCACCAACTACCGATTGGTGATTGTGATAAAGACACAAGTATTATGTATACAAATATGGCTAGCTTACAGTGAATTTGTATATGGTAGTTTTACTAAATCAATTAGACTGTATTACAAAACAATGTAACAATTAAAACAACAATAAAAATACAATGAGATAAAAATATATGCTCTTGGTCTCTTGATGTATTTTTCTATTTGCAGAGCTCACGCATAAACATTTATATACAATGATAAAATAGGCATGGCTTTGTTATATTAGCAATTCATTAATTAGATATATCTATTATCAATCAAGTTTGTAAAATCCAGTTTTGTTAGCACTTCTGTGCTTGCACTGGGACTTATACACACAAATAATTTCACCAGACACCAAGTTTCAGGTCCAAACATCGCTTTATTTGGGACCTCAGCAAAACAAACATAAATTATACAAAATAAACACCTGCCCGGCTGGGCTCTAACTAAACATAACATAACCTGATTCACCTAAAGCACCGTTCACACATGGTCTAAAGTCCAGTGCCTTTATGGGGGAGTGTGGCCCAGTAGTCCTCCCGCCGCCGGCCTTGTGACCACTTGCGCCCAAGCGTCACAGCATTCCCCAACAATCCGGCTAGCACCTAGCCCCTCAGCCAGCCCAGCTGAGACCACTCTTCCAGAGCCTCCAGCAGGACTGTGTTTCACAAAAACTCTGTCTCCTTCCCCAGACTGGGAGCCCCAAACAAGTCCAGAAAAGGATTAAATACCATCCCGGGACATGGGCATATTCCAAAATCCCAGACTGGAGCATGGGAAACAGGCACCCACCCAACACATTGCCTGTTGCCAGCTAAGCTAACTGTCTTGGTGTCAACCAATTAACTTAGTCGCCACCTATATCTAGGGCCTTTACTCCACCAAGGCCGGGCCCCAGGACTTTACTGCACCCATCACTATTCACATTGCCACAGTACCTATAGTTGTCCCAATATTAAAAGCCCAGTGTATGATTCCTTGTTTTGTGGATACTGGCAATGTTTCTGGGGATTATAACTCACGGCTCTAGTTGCGGTGCAGTCCTCCCTATCTGTTTGCATCGGACGTCTGCTCTGTTTAGTGCCGGCTTAAGTGATTTGATCGTGGATGCGCCGTTGGAATCCCAGAACTCTGAAGGCAGCGTGGATGTTATATATGAACAAACTTCAACTATAGATATATATATTCAATGTTCAACAAGCAGTGCCCGCCAGACGCGCTTCGGAACGTCGTGTCCCTTCCTCAGTGGTGACTGATGCTGGCCAGCTAAGACCTGTCCTAGGTTGCTAATATAGCTTATATGTTTATACAGCTAG
This sequence comes from Bufo bufo, assembly GCF_905171765.1. Lineage (NCBI taxonomy): Eukaryota > Metazoa > Chordata > Amphibia > Anura > Bufonidae > Bufo > Bufo bufo. Next base: position 514,299,420 of record NC_053390.1, on the reverse strand, counting down.
ACCTGTCAATAACCTTAATACAGTTCCTATGTTTGTGTGTTAAAGACAAAAGCAGAGTTATTTAAAGTGACTTCATGTTTGGATGTCATACAGTCAGGTCCATAAATATTGGGACATCGACACAATTCTAACATTTTTGGCTCTATACACCACCACAATGGATTTAAAATGAAAACTGCTTTAACTGCAGACTGTCAGCTTTAATCAGGTGAATGGTGTAGGAATTACAACAGTTTGCATATGTGCCTCCCACTTGTTAAGGGACCAATAGTAATGGGACAGAATAATAATCATAAATCAAACTTTCACTTTTTAATACTTGGTCGCAAATCCTTTGCAGTCAATTACAGCCTGAAGTCTGGAACGCATAGACATCACCAGAAGCTGGGGTTTCATCCCTGGTGATGCTCTGCCAGGCCTCTACTGCAACTGTCTTCAGTTCCTGCTTGTTGTTGGGGCATTTTCCCTTCAGTTTTGTCTTCAGCAAGTGAAATGCATGCTCAATCGGCTTCAGGTCAGGTGATTGACTTGGCCATTGCATAACATTCCACTTCTTTCCCTTAAAAAATTCGTTGGTTGCTTTTGCAGTATGCTTTGGGTCATTGTCCATCTGCACTGTGAACCGCCGTCCAATGAGTTCTGAAGCATTTGGCTGAATATGAGCAGATAATATTGCCCGAAACACTTCAGAATTCATCCTGCTGCTTTTGTCAGCAGTCACATCATCAATAAATACAAGAGAACCAGTTCCATTGGCAGTCATACATGCCCACGCCATGACACTACCACCACCATGCTTCACTGATGAGGTGGTATGCTTAGGATCATGAGCAGTTCTTTTCCTTCTCCATACTCTTCTCTTCCCATCACGCCGGTACAAGTTGATCTTGGTCTCATCTGTCCATAGGATGTTGTTCCAGAACTGGGAAGGCTTTTTTTAGATGTCATTTGGCAAACTCTAACCTGGGCTTCCTGTTTTTGAGGCTCACCAATGGTTTATATCTTGTGGTGAACCCTCTGTATTCACTCTGGTAAAGTTTTCTCTTTATTATTGAATTTGACACACATACACCTACCTCCTGGAGAGTGTTCTTGATCTGGCCAACTGTTGTGAAGGGTCTTTTCTTCAACAGGGAAAGAATTCTTCGGTCATCCACCACAGTTGTTTTCCGTGGTCTTCCGGGTCTTTTGGTGTTGCTGAGCTCACCGGTGCATTCCTTCTTTTTAAGAATGTTCCAAACAGTTGTTTTGGCCACTCCTAATGTTTTTGCTATCTCTCTGATGGGTTTGTTTTGTTTTTTCAGCCTAATGATGGCTTGATTCACTGATAGTGACAGCTCTTTGGATCTCATCTTGAAAGTTGACAGCAACAGATTCCAAATGCAAATAGCACGCTTGAAATTAACTCTGGACCTTTTATCTGCTCATTGTAATTGGGATAATGAGGGAATAACACACACCTGGCCATGGAACAGCTGAGAAGCCAATTGTCCCATTACTTTTGGTCTCTTAACAAGTGGGAGGCACATATGCAAACTGTTGTAATTCCTACACCGTTCACCTGATTTGGATGCAAATACCCTCAAATTAAAGCTGACAGTCTGCAGTTAAAGCACATCTTGTTCGTTTCATTTCAAATCCATTGTGGTGGTGTATAGAGCCAAAAATGTTAGAATTGTGTCGATGTCCCAATATTTATGGACCTGACTGTATAACTGTTATATATTGTGTTCACAGAAGCAGAAAAGATAATATTCCTTTAAGATTCATTATATAATGTAAGGTAAGCTCAATGACACAGCAGAAACAACAGAAAGCATAGAGTTAAACTGTTGTTGCTGGACAGGAGTCATGACCAATCCTAGCCAGCCTCACACAGCCCAGGAGTTTTGACCAATCACAGCCAGCCTCACACACAGCCTATGTGGGAAATTCTCCTAGCAGGAGCTGCTAGAAATGAAATCATTATTAACCAGAGAGAGAAGCTGAACAGACATTCGCTCCACTAAGAGCTGTGTTTTATGGAAGCAGAGGGGCCAAAATAGGTATTTAAAACATATACAAACGAAAAATACAAATGTGATAGCACTCTACATCCAGCATTCCTCCATGTATTTAAAACAGTTATATAATGTTCCTACTGTTAATATAGTGATTAGAACTGTATACTGAACCAGTTATACGTGTGTTTACTTACAGTTCCACCAATTGCAAACTACAATTGCATGCAAATTACAACCATACAATCCAAACAAATTGCATACAAATATGAACTGCTCATACCAGATCATAAGCAATTGTATAGAGCAAACTGCAAACCAAGTAGAGCAAGTGAACTATTGGTTTACCTCAGATATACCTCTCAGAGAGATCATAAAGTGCTTAAATAACTTAAAGTGAGAGTACAGATTCTCAAAAGAGAAATATATCCACCATTTTATGTTGAATGATAAGATTGAACAGTTGAACCACCATCTTTTTCATGCCGCCATTTTATGATCCTTTATTCCACACGTGTTATGCACATGGACTATCTGCTGCGGAGGCGGCAGTGTTATATAAGAAGAAAAGTTGAAGTTAATAAAGAAGTAATGTCAAGCATTTGGTGTGCTCTTTAAACCTACTGTTTCCATAGAACGGCGCTAGAGGAATTACAGAATAACAGACAGTCTGGTTAGACTAAAAGTCAGAGATATCAAAATTCTTCTAATGCGACAGCGCAAAAGGCACTTCATAGTGCTGCGCCTGCCACAGTGGATCTATTACCCTCAGAGGGCGAAGTGATAGTGCTCCTCAACTTGCACAGTAAAGAGCGCATTAGAGCAGTGGAGCCCCAGCATATACCACCATGCAGCAACTGTTCCCTGAGTGAGCAAACAAAGACAACTCAGCGGAGCTACCATAGAGGCCATAGAATGTGTGCATTAGTCAAACTGCAGCTAACTCTTAAAGTGGCAGCACGGCAAAGGCAAAATAGTCAGAGAAAGAGCACCAACGCTCCTGCGATCCCTAGAGAGAGAAAAAGACGCATGGTGGGAGGCCAAAGTCGAGAGCTAGAGTGCCTGCACCGCTATCCATAAAGAGACCACGTACTGCAGCCAGCTAGGTTCCCGCCCTAGGCCCAAGATCTGCAGCAGCATATCCAAGCCAGCGCATCGCAAGTCATCACAAAGCATTGCGAGTCTGCACAGAGCATCGCAAGTCTGCACAGAGCATCGCAAGTCTGCACAGAGCATCGCAAGTCTGCACAGAGCATCGCAAGTCTGCACAGAGCATCGCAAGTCAATGCAGAGCATCACAAGTCAGCGCAGAGCATCACAAGTCAGCGCAGAGCATCGCATCATCCAGGAAAGACACGTCTCCTTTAAGACTGACATTTGTTCCTGCTCTTCAGAATAATGTCAGAGCTTTCCTTATTACTTATCATTGCACATAGGTTTTGATATAAAGTGACATTTTCATGTTCAGGAATAAAAAACCAAGGACAGTTTGTAGTACACGGACTCTAAAGTATTTAAAGTGAAAGTCATTTATTGCCTGCATTTATTGCTGTCGCATTTAAAGTTAAAGTAATTTATTTCTTCATTTGTCAATATTGCATTTAAAGTGAAAAGTCCTTTAATATTCGTATTGATTGTTATAGCATTTAAAGTAAAATGTCTGAGCCTAGTATTACCATGCCACTGTTAGAGGATACAAAGATAGATAGAGTAGAAGTTGAAGAGCAAGGGAACCTGTCTGAGGTAGAAGAGTCTGATGCAGCATTAGTCTTGCCTCAAACAAATATAGCCCAAGCAGATGAATTAAGACGTTTATCACGTGCCAGAAAACCGACCTCATAGATGCTGAAAAATTTGGAGCAAGAAGCAGCATTAAAAGAGATAAAGTTCGCCCGGATGTACAGTACAGACCAAAAGTTTGGACACACCTTCTCATTCAAAGAGTTTTCTTTATTTTCATGACTATGAAAATTGTAGATTCACAATGAAGGCATCAAAACTATGAATTAATACATGTGGAATTATATACATAACAAACAAGTGTGAAACAACTGAAAATATGTCATATTCTAGGTTCTTCAAAGTAGCCACCTTTTGCTTTGATTACTGCTTTGCACACTCTTGGCATTCTCTTGATGAGCTTCAAGAGGTAGTCCCCTGAAATGGTTTTCACTTCACAGGTGTGCCCTGTCAGGTTTAATAAGTGGGATTTCATGCCTTATAAATGGGGTTGGGACCATCAGTTGCGTTGAGGAGAAGTCAGGTGGATAAACAGCTGATAGTCCTACTGAATAGACTGTTAGAATTTGTATTATGGCAAGAAAAAAAGCAGCTAGGTAAAGAAAAACGAGTGGCCATTATTACTTTAAGAAATTAAGGTCAGTCAGTCAGCTGTCATGACCGGCGTCACGCAAAGGGAGGGAAATGGGAAGGCCCTTACCAAGGGAGAGGGAAAGGTGGTAACCCCTGACTCACCTTGAGGCTGGCACCTGACTGCCCTGACGTCCCTAGACGGGTTCCTCACCCGTACGCCGATCACGTGCCTAAACCCTGGCTTTCCCTAAGACGAGCCCTACGTAGTGAACAGGGCGATGGGATCACTAGTCCGCACCACTGACACTAAAGGAAAACACCAAGGCGAGAACAGACAATACAGACAAAACATATAATCCCAGGTGGGCGACAACAACAGCAGACAAAACAAAAGCCCAACAGGGATCCGGAGGGTAACGCTCTGGAACAACAACCAGGGATCACAGCTACTCAGCTCCAGTGGGTCAGTATAGAAGTCCAGGCAGGAAGCTCTATATCTGGCAACGAGAGAAGTGGGAGAGGGGAATATAAGGAGGTTGGGAGTGCTGAACAAGAAACAGCTGAGGAGAAGAAGCTACGGATCCCTGAGTGAGCCAAAAAGGGTTGCAAGTCAAACCCAGAAAGCTACCATTAAGAAACAGCACTATCTTTATACATAGAGCGCGCACCCACCCGCTGCGACTTCCTGACCCCGGGTATAACGGAGTCAGACGTGGCTCTTGACACCCTCGTGACAGTACCCCCCTTTCCACAAGGGGCCTCCGGACACTCAGGACTAGGTCTCTCAGGATGAGATATTTGGATATTTGAAACTCTAGATTACCATCCACAATAACAGGAGGGGGTGGCAGCGGTGATGGTTCTAGAGGTGGAACATACTTTTCGAGTAACGACTTATGGAAGACGTTATGAATTTTAAAAGTCTGAGGTAGCTCCAGGCGAAAAGCCACGGGGTTAATGATGGCCACTATTTTGTAAGGACCAATGAACCTAGGACCCAGTTTCCAAGAGGGAACCTTTAATTTAATATTCCTAGTAGATAACCACACATAGTCATTCACACCTAGGTCCGGACCTAGCGACCGTTTCTTATCAGCCATGCATTTATATTTACCTCCCATATTTTTCAAATTAGCTTGCACTTTCTGCCATACAGATGAAAGAGATGACGAAAACCGTTCCTCTTCGGGAACCCCAGAAGACCCCCCCTCTTTGAAAGTACAGAATTGGGGATGAAAACCATGTGCACCAAGAAATGGTGACTTGCCAGTGGATTCCTGACGGCGATTATTTATGGCAAACTCGGCTAACGGTAAATATGATGACCACACCTCTTGGTTTTCAGACACAAAACACCTTAGATATGTCTCAAGGTTTTGATTGGTACGCTCAGTCTGTCCATTCGACTGAGGATGGAAAGCTGAGGAAAAGGACAAGTGTACCCCCAAACGGGAACAAAAAGCTTTCCAAAACTTAGAAATAAACTGGGTTCCCCGATCCGAAACAACATCGGAAGGGACCCCGTGAAGCTTCACGATTTCACTGATGAATACCTGAGCAAGAGTCTTAGCATTAGGTAGTGCGGGTAACGCAATGAAGTGTACCATCTTGCTAAACCTGTCTACTACTACCAAGATAACTGTTTTACCCGCAGACAAAGGTAAGTCAGTAATAAAATCCATTGACAGATGTGTCCATGGCCTATTGGGAATGACAAGTGGCAATAAAGACCCTGCAGGACGTGTATGAGAGACTTTCGCGCGCGCACAAGTAGAACAAGTAGACACAAAATCCATTACATCCTGACGCAACCCTGGCCACCAAAAACGATGAGACAATAGTTCCAAGGTTGCTTTACTACCCGGATACACAGCAAGTGCCGAATTATGATGTTCCTTTAATAATTCGAGACGCAGGTTTGACGGTACAAACAATTTCTCTAAAGGGGCAAGAGACCGGGGTGTCCCCCTGGGCCTCTAACACCTTCCCCTCCAGAACAGAGTGTACCGCAGAGACAACCACTCTTTGTAGAATGGGTACCGGATCACTCACATTACCCCCTCCAGGGAAACAACGAGATAATGCATCTGCCTTAGTATTTTTTGCCCCAGGACGATAGGTAATTAAAAAGTTAAACCTGGTAAAAAATAGCGACCACCTAGCTTGTCTAGGGGTGAGACGCTTAGCTGATTCGAGGTACAGAAGGTTTTTGTGGTCTGTAATCACCGTGACGGGGTGGATTGCCCCCTCTAAAAAGTGACGCCATTCTTCAAACGCTAGTTTAATAGCTAATAGTTCCCTATTGCCAATATCATAGTTCTTCTCTGCTGCAGATAGTTTTTTAGAAAAGAAAGCACAAGGACGCCATTTGCCAGGAGACGGACCCTGAGACAGTACAGCCCCCACTCCCACCTCTGACGCATCTACTTCAACAATAAAAGGCTGGGAGACATCAGGTTGGATTAGTACAGGTGCCGAGGTAAACCTCTCTTTTAGAGAGGAAAAAGCAATTTTAGCGGCGTCAGACCATTTAGAAAAATCAGTCCCCTTCCTAGTCATGTCAGTAAGGGGTTTGACAATCACCAAATAATTTTTTATGAACTTTCTGTAGAAATTTGCGAAGCCCAGGAACTGTTGCAGTGCTTTGAGGTTCTCAGGAAGATCCCAATCTAAAATTGCCTAGACCTTCCTAGGATCCATACGGAAACCTGAAGCAGATAATAAATAACCTAGGAACTGTATTTCCTGAACGGCGAAGACACACTTTATAATTTTCGCATATAATTTATTCGTCTGTAGGACCTGCAGTACCTGTCTGACATGCACCTCATGTGTTTTCAGATCAGACGAATAAATTAAAATATCATCTAGGTATATCACCACAAACCTGCCGATAAGATGGCTAAAAATGTCATTAACGAAATGTTGGAAGACAGCAGGAGCATTGGTCAGACCGAAAGGCATGACTAGATTTTCATAATGCCCCTCAGGGGTGTTAAAAGCTGTCTTCCACTCATCCCCTTCCTTGATACGAATCAGATTGTAGGCCCCCCTAAGATCAAGTTTGCAGAACCACCTAGCACCCGCAATCTGATTAAACAGGTCAGGAATGAGAGGAAGAGGGTAAGGGTCTCGGATGGTTATCCGGTTTAGTTCGCGGAAATCTAGGCAAGGACGCAGGCCCCCATCTTTCTTTTTAACAAAGAAAAACCCTGCAGCCACGGGTGAAGAGGGTCTGATGTGTCCCTTAGCCAAGCTCTCGGAGATATAATCTTTCATAGCTTGTCTCTCCGGACCCGAAAGATTATATAACCTGGTCTTGGGTAATTTTGCACCGGGAATCAGATTAACCGGGCAATCATAAGGACGGTGAGGTGGTAACTTCTGACAACCCTTTTCAAAAAAAATGTCCTCAAAGTCCAAAACAAATTTAGATAGAGTAGCTATGGAGGCGACTAAGCAATTGCTATTTAAGCAATTTTCTTTGCAATGCTCACTCCACTCCAATATCTCCCTGGCCTGTCAATCCACCACTGGATTGTGAGCTACCAACCAGGGAAGACCCAATACCACAGGAGTGGGAAGCCCCTCCAGAACATAACATGAAAGACACTCGTTATGGTGGTCCCCTACCCGAAGGTGTAAGTTATGGACAATGTGAGTGAGGTTTCTCTGAGACAGAGGAGCAGAATCAATAGCGAATATGGGAATAGGTCTCTGTAGCGTACAGAGAGACAAACCCATAGTGTGGGCAAAATGGGCATCTATCAAATTTACTCCTGCTCCACTGTCTAGAAGGAAAGAAATAGTCTCCGTCTTAACACCAAAAACAACAACCGCTGGCAACACAAATTGAGATGTTCATATGGAGAAAACGTATACCCCCCGGCTGACATCCTCCACACAGCCTGGGGTTAGTAGTTTTCCGACGGTCTCTTGTTTTTGGGAAAGGAAGGACAGACATTAATGAAATGACCCATTCCCCTACAGAAAAAACAAACCCCACGTCTACGGCGAGCCTCAGGAGGACGGACCTGACGAGTAGTTCCTCCTAGCTGCATAGGGTCGTCTAAGTCCGTACAGACTAACTGCTGCTTCGGAGGGGTTACCAATTGCTCAGGATTTTTCAATCTGTCCCTCAGAAGTCTATCTATTCTGATAGAAAGGGACATAACAGCATCAAGGGAAAAGGGAGTCTCATACAGCGCAAGCGCATCCTTAATCCTTTCGGATAACCCAGAGCAGAACTGACTCCTGAGAGCCGGGTCGTTCCACTAGGTATCCGTAGCCCACCTACGGAACTCTGAGCAATACTCCTCTGCTGGCCTCTCTCCCTGTAGGAGTCTCCGTAATTTTGATTCAGTCAGAGCGACTCGGTCAGGGTCATCATATATGAGACCCAAAGCCCCAAAAAATTCATCCACTGACCGGAGAGCCTGGGAATCAGTGGGTAAAGAGAACGTCCAGGATTGCGGGTCCCCCTGAAGCAGGGAAATAGCAATCCCCACCCGCTGTTCTTCATTACCAGAGGAGTAAGGGCGCAGTTTAAAATATAACTTACAGGCCTCACGGAACGTCACAAATCTGTCCCTTCCCCCAGAAAATCTGTCAGGAAGAACAACCTTGGGTTCCGCAACAACCTGGTTACCCGTAGCAACCGCTGGGCTTGCGGTCTGTTGCAATTGCTGCTGTTGCTGGAGGACCGACGCCTTCAATCCTGCCACCTCCAAAGACAGGCCTTGAAGTTGTTTTGTCAAAGCAGCAATTGGATCCATACTGGATTCTAAATAGGCAGAAAAATAAAAAAGTATATATTTTTTCTAACTACACAAAATAAAGGCCAGATATAATGTCATGACCGGCGTCACGCAAAGGGAGGGAAATGGGAAGGCCCTGTCCAAGGAAGAGGGAAAGGTGGTGACCCCTGACTCACCTTGAGGCTGACACCTGACTGCCCTGACGTCCCTAGACGGGTTCCTCACCCGTACGCCGATCACGTACCTAAACCCTGGCTTTCCCTAAGATGAGCCCTACGTAGTGAACAGGGCGGTGGGATCACTAGTCCGCACCACTGACACTAAAGGAAAACACCAAGGAGAGGACAGACAATACAGACAAAACATATAATCCCAGGTGGGCGACAACAGCAGACAACAAAAGCCCAACAGGGATCCGGAGGGTAACGCTCTGGAACAACAACCAGGGATCACAGCTACTCAGCTCCAGTGGGTCAGTATAGAAGTCCAGGCAGGAAGCTCTATATCTGGCAACCAGAGAAGTGGGAGAGGGGAATATAAGGAGGTTGGGAGTGCTGGACAAGAAACAGCTGAGGAGAAGAAGCTACGGATCCCTGAGTGAGCCAAAAAGAGTTACAAGGCAAACCCAGAAAGCTACCATTAAGAAACAGCACTATCTTTATACATAGAGCGCTCAGCCACCCGCTGCGACTTCCTGACCCCAGCGTGTGTCAGGCCCACAGCGTGTTCTGTGTCCACTACTGCCAGTGCCCACCACCCATATCTGGTTTCACAGTAGCTTGCATTTAAAACAGTAAAACAATTGTTTCTCTGTAATATAATTGCAGTTGCCTGCCAGCGTGTGTCAGGCCCACAGCGTGTACTGTGTCCACTACTGCCAGTGCCCACCACTCATAACTCGTGTCACAGTAGCTTACATTTAAAACAGTAAAAAAAAAAATCTCTAATATAATTGCAGTTGCCTGCCAGCGTGTGTGTCAGGCCCACAGAGTGTACTGTGCCCACTACTGCCAGTGCCCACCACTCAAATCTGGTGTCACAGTAGCTTGCATTTAAAACAGTAAAAAAAAAAAAAATCTCTGTAATATAATTGCAGTTGCCTGCCAGCGTGTGTCAGGCGCACAGCGTGTGCTATGCCCACTACTGCCAGTGCACACCACTCATATCTGGTGTGACAGTAGCTTGCATTTAAAACAGTAAAACAATTGTTTCTCTGTAATATAATTGCAGTTGCCTGCCAGCGTGTGTCAGGCCCACAGCGTGTACTGTGCCCATTACTGCCAGTGCCCACCACTCATATCTGGTGTCACAGTAGCTTACATTAAAACTGTAAAAAAAAAAATCTCTGTAATATAATTGCAGTTGCCTGCCAGCGTGTGTGTCAGGCCCACAGAGTGGACTGTGCCCACTACTGCCTGTGGCGACCACTCATATCTGGTGTCACAGTAGATTGCATTTAAAACAGTAAAACAATTGTTTCTCTGTAATATATTTGCAGTTGCCTGCCAGCGTGTGTCAGGCCCAAAGCGTGTACTGTGCCCACTACTGCCAGTGCCCACCACTCATATCTGGTGTCACAGTAGCTTGCATTTAAAACAGAAAAACAATTGTTTCTCTGTAATATAATTGCAGTTGCCTGCCAGCGTGTGTGTCAGGCCCACAGAGTGTACTGTGCCCACTACTGCCAGTGCCAACCCCTCATATCTGGTGTCACAGTAGCTTGCATTTTAAACAGTAAAAAAAAAATTCTCTGTAATATAATTGCAGTTGCCTGCCAGCGTGTGTTAGGCCCACAGAGTGTACTGTGCCCACTACTGCCTGTGCCGACCACTCATATCTGGTGTCACAGTAGCTTGCATTTAAAACAGTAAAACAATTGTTTCTCTGTAATATAATTGCAGTTGCCTGCCAGCGTGTGTCAGGCCTACAGCGTGTACTGTGCCCACTATTGCCAGTGCCCACCACTCATATCTGGTGTCACAGTAGCTGGCATTTAAAACAGTAAAACAATTGTTTCTCTGTAATATAATTGCAGTTGCCTGCCAGCGTGTGTCAGGCCCACAGCGTGTACTGTGCCCACTACTGCCAGTGCCCACCACTCATATCTGGTGTCACAGTAGCTTGCATTTCAAACAGTAAAACAATTGTTTCTCTGTAATATAATTGCAGTTGCCTGCCAGCGTGTGTGTCAGGCCTACAGAGTGTACTGTGCCCACTACTGCCACTGCCTACCACTCATATTTGTTGTCACAGTAGCTTGCATTTAAAACAGTAAAACAATTTTTTCTCTGTAATATAATTGCAGTTGCCTGCCAGCGTGTGTCAGGCCCACAGAGTGTACTGTGCCCACTACTGCCATTGCCCATCACTCATATCTGGTGTCACAGTAGCTTGCATTTAAAACAGTAAAAAAAAAAAATCATCTGTAATATAATTGCAGTTGCCTGCCAGCGTGTGTGTCAGGCCCACAGCATGTACTGTGCCCACTACTGCCAGTGCCCACCACTCATATCTGGTGTCACAGTAGCTTGCATTTAAAACAGTAAAAAAATTATTATCTGTAATATAATTGCAGTTGCCTGCCAGCGTGTGTCAGGCCTACAGAGTGGACTGTGCCCACTACTGCCTGTGCCGACCACTCATATCTGGTGTCAAAGTAGCTTGCATTTAAAACAGTAAAACAATTGTTTCTCTGTAATATAATTGCAGTTGCCTGCCAGCGTGTGTCAGGCCTACAGCGTGTACTCTGCCCACTACTGCCAGTGCCCACCACTCATATCTGGTGTCACAGTAGCTGGCATTTAAAACAGTAAAACAATTGTTTCTCTGTAATATTATTGCAGTTGCCTGCCAGCGTGTGTCAGGCCCACAGCATGTACTGTGCCCACTACTGCCAGTGCCCAACACTCATATCTGGTGTCACAGTAGCTTACATTTAACCCCTTAAGGACACAGCCTTTTTACACCTTAGGACCAGGCCATTTTTTGCAAATCTGACCAGAGTCCCTTTAAGTGCTGATAACTTTAAAACGCTTTGACTTATCCAGGCCGTTCTGAGATTGTTTTTTCGTCACATATTGTACTTCATGACACTGGTAAAATGAAGTCAAAAAAATTTTTTTTTTTGCACCAAAAAATACCTAATTTAACAAAAATTTGGAAAAATTTACCAAATTTCAAAGTTTCAGTTTCTCTACTTCTGTAATACATAGTAATACCCCCAAAAATTGTGATGACTTTACATTCCCCATATGTCTACTTCATGTGTGAATTGTTTTGGGAATGATATTTTATTTTTTGGGGATGTTATAAGGCTTAGAAGTTTAGAAGCAAATCTTGAAATTTTTCAGAAATTTACAAAAACTAAATTTTTAGGGACCAGTTCAGGTCTGAAGTCACTTTGCGAGGCTTACATAATAGAAACCACCCAAAAATGACCCCATCTAAGAAACTACACCCCTCAATGTATTCAAAACTGATTTTACATACGTCGTTAACCCTTTAGGTGTTGCACAAGAGTTATTGGCAAATGGGGATGAAATTTGTGAATTTCATTTTTTTGTCTAATTTTCCATTTTAACCCATTTTTTCCACTAACAAAGCAAGGGTTAACAGCCAAACAAGACTGTATCTTTATTGCCCTGACTCTGCCGTTTACAGAAACACCCAATATGTGGCCGTAAACTACTGTACGGCCACACAGCGGGGCGTAGAGTGAAAGGTGCGCCGTTTGGTTTTTTGGAGGGCTGATTTTTATGGACTGGTTTATTTACACCATGTCCCATTTGAAGCCCCCTGATGCACCCCTAGAGTAGAAACTCCCTAAAAGTGACCCCATCTAAGAAACTACACCCCTCAAGGTATTCAAAACTGATTTTACATACGTCGTTAACCCTTTAGGTGTTGCACAAGAGTTATTGGCAAATGGGGATGAAATTTGAGAATTTCATTTTTTTGTCTAATTTTCCATTTTAACCCATTTTTTCCACTAACAAAGCAAGGGTTAACAGCCAAACAAGACTGTATCTTTATTGCCCTGACTCTGCCGTTTACAGAAACACCCAATATGTGGCCGTAAACTACTGTACGGCCACACAGCGGGGCGTAGAGTGAAAGGTGCGCCGTTTGGTTTTTGGAGGGCTGATTTTTATGGACTGGTTTATTTACACCATGTCCCATTTGAAGCCCCCTGATGCACCCCTAGAGTAGAAACTCCCTAAAAGTGACCCCATCTAAGAAACTACACCCCTCAAGGTATTCAAAACTGATTTTACATACGTCGTTAACCCTTTAGGTGTTGCACAAGAGTTATTGGCAAATGGGGATGAAATTTGAGAATTTCATTTTTTTGTCTAATTTTCCATTTTAACCCATTTTTTCCACTAACAAAGCAAGGGTTAACAGCCAAACAAGACTGTATCTTTATTGCCCTGACTCTGCCGTTTACAGAAACACCCAATATGTGGCCGTAAACTACTGTACGGCCACACAGCGGGGCGTAGAGTGAAAGGTGCGCCGTTTGGTTTTTGGAGGGCTGATTTTTATGGACCGGTTTATTTACACCGTGTCCTGTTTCAACCCCCCTGATGCCCCCCTGGAGTAGAAACTCCCTAAAAGTGACCCCATCTAAGAAAGTACACCCCTCAAGGTATTCAAAAACTGATTTTACATACGTCGTTAAACCCTTTAGGTGTTGCACAAGAGTTATTGGCAAATGGGGATGAAATTTGAGAATTTCATTTTTTTGTCTAATTTTCCATTTTAACCCATTTTTTCCACTAACAAAGCAAGGGTTAACAGCCAAACAAGACTGTAGCTTTATTGCCCTGACTCTGCCGTTTACAGAAACACCCAATATGTGGCCGTAAACTACTGTACGGCCACACAGCGGGGCGTAGAGTGAAAGGTGCGCCGTTTGGTTTTTGGAGGGCTGATTTTTATGGACCGGTTTTATTTACACCGTGTCCTGTTTCAACCCCCCTGATGCCCCCCTGGAGTAGAAACTCCCTAAAAGTGACCCCACCTAAGAAAGTACACCCCCCAAGGTATCCAAAACTGATTTTACATACGTCGTTAACCCCTTTAGGTGTTGCACAAGAGTTATTGGCAAATGGGATGAAATTTGGAAAATTTCATTTTTTTGCCAAAATTTTCCATTTTAACCCATTTTTTCCACTAACAAAGCAAGGGTGTAACAGCCAAACAAGACTGTATCTTTATTGCCCTGACTCTGCCGTTTACAGAAACACCCAATATGTGGCCGTAAACTACTGTACGGCCACACAGCGGGCGTAGAGTGAAAGGTGCGCCGTTTGGTTTTTGGAGGGCTGATTTTTATGGACCGGTTTAGTTACACCGTGTCCTGTTTCAACCCCCCTGATGCCCCCCTGGAGTAGAAACTCCCTAAAAGTGACCCCATCTAAGAAAGTACACCCCTCAAGGTATTCAAAACTGATTTTACATACGTCGTTAACCCTTTAGGTGTTGCACAAGAGTTATTGGCAAATGGGGATGAAATTTGAAAATTTCTTTTTTTGCCAAATTTTCCATTTTAACCCATTTTTTTCCACTAACAAAGCAAGGGTTAACAGCCAAACAAGACTGTATCTTTATTGCCCTGACTCTGCCGTTTACAGAAACACCAATATGTGGCCGTAAACTACTGTACGGCCACACAGCGGGGCGTAGAGTGAAAGGTGCGCCGTTTGGTTTTGGAGGGCTGATTTTTATGGACCGGTTTATTTACACCGTGTCCTGTTTCAACACCCCCCTGATGCCCCCCTGGAGTAGAAACTCCCTAAAAGTGACCCCATTTTGGAAACTAGGGGATAAGGTGGCATTTTTTGGGGGACTATTTTTAGGGTACATATGATTTTTGGTTGCTCTATATTACATTTTTGTGAGGCAAGGTTACCAAAAATTGAAATTCTGAAATTTCATCTCCATTTGCCATTAACTGTTGAGAAACACCTAAAGGGTTAATAAAGTTTGTATAATCAGTTTTGAATACCTTGAGGGGTGTAGTTTCTTAGATGGGGTCACTTTTAGGGAGTTTTTACTCTAGGGGGGGCATCAGGGGGTCTTCAAAAGGGACATGGTGTCAATAAAAAAGACCATCAAAATCGGCCTTCCAGAAACCATGTCGGTCCTTTCCTTTTGCGGCCTCCCTTTTACTGATACAGCAGTTTACGACCACAAATGTGGCATTTCTGTAAACTGCAGTATCAGGTAATAAATTTTAACTTTTGTTTGGTTGTTAACCCTCGTTTTGTTACCGGAAAAAACGGATTGAAATGGAAAAGTGCCAAAAATTGCGTTTTTGGCACCGTTTTTTTTATTTTTTTTAACCGTGTTAATCTGGGGGGTTAGTCATGGGATATTTTTATAGAGGAGATTCTTACGGACGCGGCGATACCTAATAAGTCTACTTTTTTTTTACAATTATTTAGGTTTTTGACTATATTATCCTTTTGATACAAAAAGAAAATTTTGGATCTCTAAAGTCTAGGTGTCATTTTTTTTATTTATTTTTATCCGATTATCTTATGTGGGGGCTCATTTTTTGCAGGACGAGCGGACGGTTTTATTGGCACTATTTTGGGGGCTATATGACTTTTTTATCGCTTGCTATAAAATTTTTTGTTATGTTTGGTGACAAAAAATAATCGTTTTTTGCACTTTTTTTTTTTTGACCGTGTTAATCTGGGGGGTTGGATCATGGGGTATTTTTATCGAGGAGATTCTTACGAACGCGGCGATACCTAATAAGTCTACTTTTTTTACATGTATTTAGGTTTTAGACTATATTATCCTTATTGATACAAAAAAAAAATTTTTGTATCTCTAAAGTCTAGGTGTCATTTTTTTTTTTTTTTATCTGATTATCTTATGTGGGGGCTCATTTTTTTTGGACGAGCGGACGGTTTTTATTGGCACTATTTTGGGGGCTATATGACTTTATGATCGCTTGCTATTAAACTTTTTGTTATGTAAGGTGACAAAAAAAAATCTTTTTTTGCACCATTTTTTTTTTTTTTTTCTTGACCGTGTTAATCTGGGGGGTTAGGTCATGGGGTATTTTTATAGAGGAGATTATTACCGACGCGGCAATACCTAACATGTCTACTTTAATAAATTATTTTCATTTTTTTGGGTGTCTCAAGTCTGAGAACCAGTTTTTTTTTCCGATGTCAGTGCTAAATTGGGATATAAATTTAGTACTCCATGGAGAGTGTGATACTCCCTGAAACAACCAATAATGCAGAGGCCCGGATGATCGGGGCACGTGTCACATTGAGTAGTGGTGTCCTTCCGTATCCCCCTCCGGTGACACACTCTGCACCTTTTTTGGGTTTCGTCCCTTCTTTCCAGTATGGGGACCACACCTGGAAAGTGTTGGCCAGGGACGATCCGGGCACCTACAGTTCCCGAGGTACTCCGGCCTGCTCTTCTCCCGGTCCGAAAAGATCAGGGCCATGAGGACTGCCTCATAGAACTGCAGGAATGTCCCTGTGCTGCCAGCGCTTCGGGATAGTACAAAAGAGTTGTACATGGCAACCTGCACCAAGTAGACCGCAACTTTTTTGTACCATGTCCGGGTTTGCGCATGGCGTATTATGGCTTGAGGACTTGATCCGAGAGATCAACTCCTCCCATATACCGATTGTAGGCGACGATACAATCGGGCTTGAGGACCGTTGCCGCGGTACCTCGCACAGGGACAGGGGTGATGCCGTTACCATGAATTGTGGACAGCATAAGGACATCCCTCTTTCCTTATACCTGACCAGCAACAGGTTTCCAGTGGTAAGGGCACGGGTCTCACCCCTGGGGATAGGTACCTGGAGGGGGAGGGCAGGGAGGGCCGCGTTGATTTTTCCGCACGGTCCCACAAGCGAACGTGGATCTGGCGGGCAAGGGACTGGAACAAGGGGATACTGGTATAAAAGTTATCCACGTACAGGTGGTAACCCTTATCCAGCAGTGGGTACATAAGGTCCCACACAAGTTTCCCGGTAACACCCAGAGTGGGGGGACCATTCTGGTGGTTGAATCCGGGAATCTCGCCCCTCGTATATAACGAAATTTGTAAGTGTACCCTGAGGTACTCTCACAAATTTTGTATAGCTTTACGCCATACTCGCCCGCTTGGAGGGCACATACTGGCGGAAAATGAGTCTCCCCTTGAACGCAATGAGAGACCTCATCAACTGCGACCTCCCTTCCAGGTACATAGGCCTCCATGAATTTGGCCCCAAAGTGATCGATGACCGGCCGTATCTTATACAGACGGTCATGGGCAGGATCACCTCGGGGTGGACATGCTGCATTATCGGAATAATGCAGACATTTCCGGATGGCCTCAAACCGGGAGCGTGTCATGGCTGTACTGTAAAGTGGGGTCTGGTATAGGACATCCCCACTCCAGTACAGCCTGACACCTGGGTTTCTTGACCAGGCCCATATGCAGCACGAGGCCCCCAAAATGTCCTCATTTCGGCTGCACTGACCGGCGTCCAGCACCGGGCCTGGCCAAAAAGGAGCCCGGGTGTTGAGCGACGAACTGTTGGGCGTACAGATTCGTCTGCTCCACCATCAGATTTACCAGTGGGTCACTGAAAAAATGACAAAAAAAGTCATATTCAGTGTAGCCCACTGTGGAAATCTGGATTCCTGATGGCCTACAAAATCAGGAATCACAGGCTCGTATCGCTCTGGGCTACACCAGACAAGTTCACCGGCAGGGGGCTCCGGTGGATTTAACTGGTGGGCCGGGAAACCAGTACGAGCCCCAGAGCTGCTCGTACCAGGCTGGGCCACAGTGTCCCTAACATGGCGGTCCCCTTGCTCCGCCTGGCGGCGTCTCCGCCGCCTTGGGGGCTCATCATCATCGCTAGATGATGAGGAGGACGCGGATGACAACAGGAATGTGGGGTCATCCTCATCCTCACTGGGACTCTCGGAGTCAGAGGCAAGCTGGGCGTATGCCCTCCTCGGGCCGAGAACGTCCGGCGGGCCATAGGGGAGTGTGTGTCTGGCTGTATATGTGCGTGTGTGTAACTCTTTATTTTGTGTGCGTGTGTGTGGGGGCACGGGTGTTCGCGGACTTAACCCTAAAACTAACAGAAAAAAAAAAAAAACAACTAACTAAAAAAAAAAGGCCAAAAAAATGTGGAAAAAAAAAAATTCAAAACCGCTGATCAACCGTCCGAAGTTGATCAGCGGTGAGGTGTGCGATGCGCTAACAGCGGCCGGACACTAAGTGCCGGCCACAGTCAGCGTACACCAAAAAAGAAAAAAAAAAAGAAAAAAATGCACCCCAAAAAAGGTGGGGGGGGGGGGGCAGGGAGTGGGGGGGGGGGGGAGTGGCAGCACCCCTGGGGGGGTCTAGGGTCACCCTAACTAGGGTGATGCAATAAAAGTTCACAAACTAACTTTCCCTTTTTTTTTCCCTGCCTAAACCAAACTTTCCCTGTGCTGTCCCTATGTACCTGATGGGGGGTGCTGGGGCACAGATCGGGTCCTGGGGGCACAGATCGGGTCCTGGGGTGCTGGCAGAGACACGTGCAGACAGCTCCTCTCTCCTCCGGCTCCGGAACACAAAAGGAGGAGGAGAGGAGCGCCTGCCTCTTTTGAATTTGCCGCCGGACCGCCCACAGACCAATCAGAAAGCGATCCTGAGTGGTGATGTCACCATCACCACTCAGGATCGCTGGATGGTGATTGGTGGAGTGAAATCACACCACCATCACCATCCTGTTCCGGGTTATCGGGTCTTCAGAGACCCGAATATCCCGGAAACGCAGAAAACCGCAGGTCTGAATTGACCTGCGGTTTTCTGCGATCGCCGACATGGGGGGGTCACAGGACCCCCCGACGCATTTGCCCCAGGTGCCTGCTCGATGATTTGAGCAGGCCACCGGGTTCCGATCACCGCCGGCCGAGCGGCAGTGATCGGAACCATTCATGACGTACCGGTACGTCATGTGTCCTTAAGTACCAGGACATCATGACGTACCGGTACGTCATGTGTCCTTAAAGAGGTTAAACAGTAAAAAAAAAATAAAAATCTGTAATATAATTGCAGTTGCCTGCCAGCGTGTGTGTCAGGCCCACAGAGTGTTACAGTGCCCACTACTGCCAGTGCCCACCACTCATATCTGGTGTCACAGTAGCTTGCATTTAAAACAGTAAAACAATTTTTTCTCTGTAATATAATTGCATTTGCCTGCCATCGTGTGTCAGGCCCACAGAGTGTACTGTGCCCACTACTGCCAGTGCCCACCAATCATATCTGGTGTCACAGTGCTTGCATTTAAAACAGTAAAACATTTTTTCTCTGTAATATAATTGCAGTTGTCTGCCAGCGTGTGTCAGGCCCACAGCGTGTACTGTGCCCACTACTGCCTGTGCCCACCACTCATATCTGGTGTCACAGTAGCTTGCATTTAAAACAGTAAAATAATTGTTTCTCTGTAATATAATTGCATTTGCCTGCCAGCGTGTGTCAGGCCCACAGTGTGTACTGTACCCACTATTGCCAGTGCCCACCACTCATATCTGGTGTCACAGTAGCTTACATTTAAAACTCTAAAAAAACAAATCATCTGTAATATAATTGCAGTTGCCTGTCAGCGTGTGTGTCAGGCCCACAGAGTGTACTGTGCCCACCACTCATATCTGGTTTCACAGTAGCTTGCATTTAAAACAGGAAAACGATTTTTTCTCTGTAATATAATATCAGTTGCCTGCCAGCGTGTGTCAGGCCCACAGCGTGTACTGTGCCCACTACTGCCAGTGCCCACCACTCATATCTATTGTCACAGTAGCTTGCATTTAAAACAGTAAAACAATTGTTTCTCTGTAATATAATTGCATTTGCCTGCCAGCGTGTGTCAGGCCCACAGTGTGTACTGTACCCACTACTGCCAGTGCCCACCACTCATATCTGGTGTCACAGTAGCTTGCATTTAAAACAGGAAAACGATTTTTTCTCTGTAATATATGACTTAAAGGATGGAAGATACCCAGGCAATAAACCACCCATCTACCTTACCGCCCCTTCCTGTTCCCCAATTAACACACAGAGACATCTTCTTGGGAAAAGAGCCTTCTCGGCCAATTTATTCAACAACATTAATTATCACTTCACAGAAAATACGTAATAACACGCATAACATATCAATTACCATAACAATTATCATAACATCTGAACCATTGAATAGGATCCTAGAAGGCAACAGGTAAGCTGTGTTCTCCACCATTCACCTCCACATGTAATATCGCCTTACCCTCGGCCGCGGTCACCGACCCGAGAGCACCGAATACTCCAACTGTAATTAGTCTCCCCTGTAGGACCATCTGCCCACAGGAGCCCCATGCACAAGCTTACCGAACCTCCTGAGATGCACACTCCACCTTGGCATGCACCTCTTAAACCTATCATTGCCTTCCAGGACCCTCCATTACCACGCCACGAACGACCATAGGAGAAACCTCACCTATGGGAGTCCTGCCACACCCGAAAAGCCATCTCCAGACCCTCCTGAATCCCTAAGGCCCACATGTCAATACCCACCTCATTCAGGTGAACACCATCAGACCTAAGGAACTGAGGCGATGCCGCCTCCAGCTCCCGGTGCCGCACCACAATTCCACCATGGCGCCTCACAAAACGTGCAACCTCCCTATTAAGTTTAGCCCGGGCCTTATTAAGCCGGTCAACCGGACCTCGCAAAAACGCCAGGCTCTCCGAGCCACAACCTCGGACCAAGCCACCAACACACCCGGAACATCCGACCACAAACGCAAAAGATCCAGCTTCATATCACAAATCACCTCCCTAGTACTGCGAACACCCAGGTCATTCCCCCCAACGTGCAACACAACAATATCAGGTGACCTATCTAACGAAACTGAAGCATGAAATTCCGGGAGCACCCTACCCCACAACAGGCCCCGTATGCCGATCCAGCGCACTTGCATGTCAGCCGGGTCGAACCCCAACTGCCGTCCGTTCCTCCGCACGTCCGCCCGCAATGCTCCCCAGTACACGTAGGAGTGTCCGAAGATCCAAGCCATACAAGCCGACCCTGTAAACACATAAAATTAAAACCTAACTCACCAATCAGCTTAATAAAATACTGTATGGACAACCGAACATTGATCCCCTTGGCACTCACAACATGTGAGTACGAACATACGACTGATAACACCTAGATTCCCACCGGCCAATACGTTTAATGGCCTCCTCCCCCAGGCCCCATCTGGCCGCCTCCGTTGCCGCCCCAATCCTAAAAGAATGGGACGCAAAATCCTGAGCCGGGTAACCCGCTGCAAACAAACACTTTCGAAAAACTGCAACAAACTGATACCTTGACAATGCCGACCCATCTGCATGCATCAACAACGAACCCACCTCATCCGGTCTAACCACCAACAACTCCTCCACACACCTGACCGGGCACAAGACCGACCCAACCAAAGGGCACAATATAATAACCACCCTGTGGCAAATCCAGCCATATTGAGAACCTATTCAAGTGAATTTTGGATATGTTATCCTCAAGTTATACTGGTTAAATTGATATAAGTTTTATGTATGTAACCTGTAAACTCACAAAGTTGTAAAAATGTATAAGAGTAACTTTCCAGCTTAGGAGATAGTTGAGAAGATACAGTGATTGACTCAATTAGCTCCAAACAGAGGGGAGGAATATGCTGGGTGGGTTTCTATTGTCCCATTGTGTAGTAACTTTTCAGTTTAGGAGATAATTGGGGAGATACAGTGATCGATTCAATTATCTCCTAGACAGAGGGGAGGAATATGTGTGGGTTGTAACTACAATGTTATTGCTTAATGTATGATAATGTGTGTGTCCCTCTCCTTCATGGGAGCATGTAATAAAAAGGGCTGCAAGCTAGCGGCCAAGCAGTTCACCTCCAAGCTATGTGTCGTCTAGTTCTTGGAGGGATGGGATATATACACGCTACCTGCATTTCATTCTGATTGTTCCTGTCTACCAGCGGAGATACTGCACTTCAACCTGCCTCTCTGCTACAATTGGTGGCAAGCGACGGGATTCGAATCTCACAGCAGAAGACCGTTCAGCTGTTTTATTTGATACGAACGGAAAGGAACCTCATCCGTACAAAGTCATCATTCGTGAGTATGCAGATTTTATGCGAACAGATGACGAATGGGGACCCGATTATACCAGGCTGAAAAGAGAAACGCTAAAGGCATTACTGGAAGCCAGAGGAATTATTGCCAGTAACAAAGCGAAAAGAGTCATTATTGTGGAACTCATGGAGGGCGATCAAGCAGCAGTTACACCAGCAGCCATGGAAACATATAGCTCAGCAGGGGCCAACGAAATGAGGATAAGGCTGGCATTTTTTCCATTGCCACATTCCCAGGAATTTCTGGAAAGGACATCAGCTGATATTAATGAATATCTAGCGGCCACCCGACCAAACCTCACTTCACCTGGGGGAGCAAACCCTCCTGCATATCCGGTAATATCAGAAAAACAGAAATTACCGCACCATGCATTTAAAACCTATGTGGAAACCGAGGACATTGATGGGTACCTGCAGGACTTCGAAAGATTATGCCAGCTGCATAAAATCGATCCTGCGGATAAGGTACCCCTATTGGCCGGCAAATTGTCGGGTAGGGCAGCGGAAGCATACCGGACTATGCCAGATGAGGACAGCACAGATTATCAAAAGGTAAAACAAGCCATATTGACCCGGTATGCCATTACCCCTGAGGCATACCGCCAGCGCTTTCGGGAGCTAAAGAAAGCCGAGAAAGATACCCACACGGAATGGGCACATAGATTGACCCGTGCTGCTAAAGGATGGGTACAAGCAGCACAGGTAACCCAGCTGGAAGAGCTGTTACAATTGTTATTACTGGAGCAATTTTTTTCAAGGACTGTCTGACGAATTACAAAACTGGTTACGGGATCGCAAACCCAATACCGTACATGTGGCAGCTACTATGGCAGATGAGTACCAAGATGCCCGGCGGGCACAGAAGGTTGCACAACTACCCCTTTCCGGGGCCCCTACAACTAACCCCTTTCCAGCACCCGCTCCAGCATCCAGTCCAGCACCCTACAGATCGAGTGGGGGCAACTACCAACAAGCACCCAGATACCAGTCTCGCCCTCAGGTCAGATGCCATATTTGCAAGCAGCAGGGGCACATCCAGAAAGATTGTCCCAGGAACCGAAACCGTTCCAACTGGGGAAACCCTAGCCAGCAGATTCATCGCCCAGCGGCAGTACACTGCTTCCAAAATGAGTTTTCCCAGCAGCAATTGGTGCCAATGCCTCCAGGGGAGCCCTTGGGCATTCTACACGAGGCCAACCCGATACAGGCAGCCTCGGACAACAGACAAGGACATTGCCAGGCCGTCCACCTAGATGGCAGGAGCCGCCAGGGATTACGAGGCTCTGGCGCCACCATCACCTTGGTCCGGAATCACTTGATCCCTGCTCACCAGCTCACCGGTGAATGTGTAGCTGTTCGAGTAGCCGGGGGTAATATCTACAAGATTCCTACTGCCCGGGTACATTTGAATTGGGGAGCGGGGTCTGGAAATGTGGAAGTGGGGCTCCTGCAAGATTTGTCAGCGGATAATTTTTTGGGCAACGATTTGGGGGAGCTGACTTCGGCGTTTGTGCCACAACGGAACCTCCAGGAAGCTTTACCTGTTGTTACCAGACAGCAGGCCCGCACCAACCCACCGGCAAATCACTCTGAGGCTCAGGTAAGGAACAATACCCCTGTTATCCCTTGGGCCCCCCCCATTAGAGTTTGGTAGTGAGGTAGCTAATGACCCTTCCTTGCAAGTATATAAAGATAAAGTAGCAGGAAGCCAAACTGGGTTAGAGGGGGAGAGATATGGGTGGGAAAAGGGGTTACTGTATAGATATGCAGAGAAGACAGTAGCCGGTACAGTTCCCGTATCTATGCGACAGTTAGTAGTACCTAAGAGATACCAACGTGAGTTACTACGCATTGCTCATGACATCCCCCTGTCAGGACACTTAGGCGTTAGTCGGACTAAACACCGGCTAACGCAGAACTTCTTTTGGCCCGGTATCTCAAAAGACATTCGGCAGTATTGCCAAACGTGTGACACCTGCCAACGAGTAGGGAAGCGAGGAGATAAATATAAGGCTAAGTTACACTCCCTCCCTATAATTGAAGAACCCTTCAGTAGGGTAGCTGTTGACATTATTGGACCCCTAGCTAAACCCGGCCCCTCGGGGAAGCGGTTTAACCTGACGGTAGTAGATTACGCCACCCGTTACCCTGAGGCAGTGGCATTGACTAATATTCATGCCGAGACCGTAGCCGAGGCCCTTATTAAAATATTCTCTCGCATGGGTTTCCCCCGAGAGATTATTTCTGATAGGGGCACCCAGTTCACCGCTGAAGTCACCCGCCAGTTGTGGAAAACATGTGGGGTAAAGCCGATTATAAACTCGGCCTACCACCCCCAGTCTAATGTGCTCTGTGAACGCTTTAACGGAACATTGAAGCAAATGCTCCGTACGTTCATGGGGACCCAGAAGAACTGGGAGCGGTTTTTGCCCCACCTGTTGTTCGCATACAGGGAGGTACCTCAAGAGTCCACTGGGTTCTCACCTTTCGAGTTATTGTTCGGAAGGAGGGTAAGGGGCCCCTTAGATTTAATCCGGGAACATTGGGAGGGGGAAGTCACGATAGAGGGTACCCCTGTTGTACCATATGTGCTGGAGTTTCGGGACCGCTTGGAGGAGCTAACCGAGACCGTACGCTCTAACCTCCAGGCGGCCCAGAACCGGCAGCGCCGATGGTATGATAGAGGTGCCAGGGACCGCAGTTTTCAAGTGGGGGAAAAGGTGTTGGTCCTTAAACCTGCTAAGAATGATAAACTGCAGGCTTCCTGGCAGGGCCCATACAAGGTGGTGGAACAAGTCTGTGACACCACCTATGTGATCGGTCCATGTACTGGAGCAGGAGTTAGTCGGATGCTCCATGTTAACATGTTAAAACCATATCATGAACGCCCAGAGAAGGTAAATGCTATTTGCGCCTCTGCTGCAGAAGATATGGACAATTTACCTCTCCCTGATCTCCTGGGAATGGAGAACTGGAACGAAGACCTGGGAGAGGTACAATTGGGGGAAAGATTAAACCCGCAGGAAAGGGACCAGATTGTATATCTCTTACGAGAGAAAAGCGAAACCTTCTCTAATGTACCAGGGTATACCCCCCTAGCCACTCACCGAGTGGAGACCCCTGGTCAGCTGCCCATGCGTCAACCCCCTTACCGCATCCCTGAATCTGTCAAGGAAGACATGCGTAAGGAGATTGACGAAATGTTAGAGCTTGGGGTGATAGAACACTCCGACAGCCCCTGGGCTTCCCCGGTAGTTCTAGTGCCGAAACGGGACGGCACGACCCGTTTCTGCGTAGACTACAGGAAGTTGAATGACAAGACTATATCAGACACTTATCCTATGCCCAGGATAGACGAACTCTTAGATAAGATGGCCCGTGGTCAGTACCTCACGACGATAGATTTGTGTAAGGGGTACTGGCAGATTCCCCTAGCCGAGGATGCCATCCCCAAGTCGGCGTTCGTCACCCCATTTGGCCTGTACCAGTTTAAGGTCATGCCATTTGGGATGAAGAACGCCCCGGCTACCTTTCAGAGGATGGTAGATCGGCTATTGGAAGGATCCCAGGAGTTTGCGTGCGCATATTTAGACGATATCGCCATATTCAGCAGCTCCTGGGAAGAACATTTAACCCATATCGGGTTTATCCTAGATAGGATCAGGGAAGCCAACCTGACCCTAAAACCCAGCAAGTGCCATATAGGGATGGCAGAAGTTCAGTATCTGGGACACAGGGTGGGTAGTGGGAAACAGAAGCCAGAACCCGCTAAAATTGAGGCTGTCGCCAAATGGCCAACTCCCCGCACCAAGACCCAGGTATTAGCTTTCTTAGGTACCGCTGGGTATTACCGGAAATTTGTACCCAATTATAGTGCCGTAGCAAAACCCCTCACTGACCTTACCCGTAAAAATCTCCCTAAGATTGTCACCTGGAGCCCAGAGTGTGAACAGGCATTCCAAAAACTGAAAGACTCTTTGATAAATGCTCCTGTCTTGGCCGCTCCTGATCCAACTAAACGTTTTCTTGTCCACACCGACGCTTCAATGTTTGGATTGGGAGCAGTACTGAGCCAAGTCGGAGCTGATGGCGGCGAGCATCCTGTAGCTTACTTAAGCAGGAAATTGTTACCCCGAGAGGTAAGCTACGCCGCCATCGAAAAGGAATGCCTGGCCGTGGTGTGGGCCTTAAAGAAACTACAGCCGTACATTTATGGACAACAGTTCTCGCTACTCACCGATCACAACCCGTTGGTATGGCTAAACCGGGTGTCTGGAGACAATGCCCGGCTGTTGAGCTGGAGTTTGGCGCTGCAGCCGTTTGACTTCACAATTCACTACCGCCCTGGGAAGCAGAATGGCAACGCCGACGGGTTGTCCATACAAACTGACCTTGAACAATGATCGGTGGGTACTCTTCCGGACCTCCCCAAGCCGATCCGTTTGGATCAGACTGTGTATGCCGGCTTGGTTCTGGGGGAGCATTGTGGCAAATCCAGCCACATTGAGAACCTATTCAAGTGAATTTTGGATATGTTATCCTCAAGTTATACTGGTTAAATTGATATAAGTTTTATGTATGTACCCTGTAAACTCACAAAGTTGTGAAAATGTATAAGAGTAACTTTCCAGCTTAGGAGATAGTTGAGAAGATACAGTGATTGACTCAATTAGCTCCAAACAGAGGGGAGGAATATGCTGGGTGGGTTTCTATTGTCCCATTGTGTAGTAACTTTTCAGTTTAGGAGATAATTGGGGAGATACAGTGATCGATTCAATTATCTCCTAGACAGAGGGGAGGAATATGTGTGGGTTGTAACTACAATGTTATTGCTTAATGTATGATAATGTGTGTGTCCCTCTCCTTCATGGGAGCATGTAATAAAAAGGGCTGCAAGCTAGCGGCCAAGCAGTTCACCTCCAAGCTATGTGTCGTCTAGTTCTTGGAGGGATGGGATATATACACGCTACCTGCATTTCATTCTGATTGTTCCTGTCTACCAGCGGAGATACTGCACTTCAACCTGCCTCTCCGCTACACACCCCTTTGCCCTCCTGATCCGTCTTAGACCTACGCAATACGCAACGCAAACCTCCCCCAGAAAAACCCACATCCTGCCTCAACAAACCTCCCCCACACAACCGATTTCCCGACACCAGTTCCGACACCCTGAATGCCCCGAAAAAGGCCAAGGAAAAAGCAGCCCTAAACAAACAAACCTCATAAGGCTTCAAACACACCACACCAACCATCTCCCACAACGACTGCAACACTGCCCACGAAACTGGCCTACATGTGTCTGGCCGCGCGGCACTATGCCTATAACCCTTCAAAGCTTGCCTAACCAGAAAGCAGTTAGACACATCCATGAGATCCCGCAACCGCAACCAAAAATTGACAGCCGCCACTCGCTTGGAAACCACCGAAACAGACACCCCCGAACTATAAGACAAACCTATAAAATATACCAACAACATCTGAAAATCCTCCACTACCTCACAACCCCCCACCTGATCCAACAACTGCTCCCACTGGAACCACACCGAAGAATACGCCAACCACGTACTCCTACTCACGGACCGGCGAATCAACTCAGAGGAGACCCCAAGGCCACATTCCAGAGCCACCGAGGACATGATAGACCCGTCTCGTCCGCATCCGGCACCAGCCCGCGAAAACGATCCCACTGAAAGCGAGAAAGTAAATCAGCAATGTCGTTATCAACACCCGGAACATGCACAGCCACAAAACAGGCATTCAACGGCAAGCCACTAAGCAAGCGCACCACCGGGGGCGAATTAGCAGACTGACTGTTAATCGCCTGAACCACCCCCATGTTGTCACAGCAAAATCTCACTCTTTTATTTCTGAGCACGTCCCCCCACAACTCAACAGACAAAACATTTTCGGAAACAATTCCAACAAAACCAGATTCCTCAAAAAACCTGCCTCCACCCAAACCTCCGGCCAGGCACCAGCGCTCCACTGCCCCCGGCAAAAGGCCCCGTAACCACAAGACCCCGACGCATCCGTACACAATTCCAAATCAAAACTGGACACAGGCGCCTCCATCCACACCGAACGCCCATTAAATTCCTCCAGAAAACGCTCCCACACCAACAGGTCATCCCGAACCTCAGATGATAACAGCAAAAAATGGAAGGGCCTCCGCACCCCAGCCATCGCCATGGCCAAGCGCCTGCAGAACACCCGGCCCATTGGCAGAATTCTGCATGCAAAATTCAACTTCCCTAGAACCGACTGCACACGCTGCAACTGCACCTTTTTCGCCCTCCTTAAAAAGGCAATATCCTCACGCAAGTCCGCCACCTTATCCTCTGGCAACCGACACTCCATGGCCACACTATCTCTCACTATAACCAAAAATTTAACAGACGTCGCCGGGCCCTCCGTCTTTTCCGGTGCCAACGGGACACCCAAACGACCAGCTATGCTCTCCATCGTGTGAAGTAACACCGAGCAAACTCGCGACCCAGCAGGTCCCAGAAACAAAAAGTCGTCAAGATAATGTAAAACAGAAGTCCAACCCGCCTCCTGCTTCACCACCCACTCCAAAAAGGAAGCAAACTTCTCAAACAAAGAACATGAAATTGCACAACCCATCGGCAGACAACAATCAACATAAAAACTGCCTTCCCACTTAAACCCCAACAAATGCAAACTGTCCGGATGAATGGGTAACAAACGAAAAGCGGCCTCTATATCCGTCCTCGCCAACAAAGCCCCTTTTCCAAAACGACACACCCACCGAACCGCCTCATCAAATGAAGTATACGAAACCGAACAAAGCTCCTCAGCAATACCATCATTAACAGAACTACCCTCAGGAAACGACAAGTGGTGTATGAGCCTAAACTTGCCCGCCTCCTTTTTTGGGACCAAACCCAACGGTGACACCCATAAACCTGATAACGGGGATTCCGCAAATGGGCCAGCGACCCGCCGCGATATCCTTACCAATCTTCTCCGCTACCACGTCCGGCCTACGCAAAGCCGACGTCAAGTTACGGGGAGCCACAACCGGGCTGACCGAAAAACACGGGATCCGAAAACCATCCCTGAAACCAACAAACAACAAAGCCGCTGCAGCCCTATCTGGGTACCTCTCTAACCACGGCAAAATCTCTTCCACCTTCACCGGCGTCGCCCCTCTTCTGCGCCCCATCAACTCCTTTTCCTCGCCCCCGCTTGAAACACTGTGACAGACTGTGCGCCCCACCGCATCCGGAACACTCGTGCTTGAACCGACAGTCGGCGAGGTATCTGCAATAACCCTCATTGAACTGCCAACAGCAACCCTTCTTTTGCCCAACACCAGGTTCGGACGCCGAGGGACCCCCGGCTGCCCCACGAAAGGACTGATGCCCCACCTTCGGAGCCGCCATAAGCCGCATCCAAAGACCGGAATCTTTGTGATCCCAGCGAATACTCGCCCGGACCACCTTCCGGTGACGAAACTGCTCGTCGTACCTCAACCATGCCACACCCCCATACGTCCTATAGGCCTCACCAATGGCATCCATGTAACAGAAAAGCGTGGAACAGTGCTCCGGCGCTTTTTCTCCCACCACACTTGCCAGAATGGCAAAAGCCTGCAGCCAATTCAAATACGTCCGCGGTATCAACCGATACCGCCGCTTCTCCTCCTCCTCCTTTTTGGACTCATCAGGCCTAACCCTATCCAAACTAAACTTTTCCAACTGAAGCAAAGAGAATATCTCCACATACTCGTCTTTCCAGATCTTCTCTTTAACCTCCGCCTTCAAATGAGCCCCCAGCGGCCCCTCAAAACAGACGTAGACCTCGCCCTTAGCTGCGTCCGCCAACCGCACCTCGTCCCCGACTTTTCCTTTCTCCCCAACACCGACCGACACATCCCCAGTCCCCGGCGCCTCCACATCCGCCCCAACGCTACTCGAGCCAACCCCGCCAGACTGACACCTCGTAACACCGGACACCTCTGGAGCCCATACCGCCGCAGGTGACTCCCGCACACCCGACCCCAACCTAGACAAAAGCGACACCATCCCCTCTAGCAATTCCTGCGCCAACCCTTGGCCCTGCAAAACACCCCCCCCCCCCCCCACCGATTGCTCAACAGGAGCCCGTTGCTGACCCGAAGGCCCCTCACCTGACCGGCCCTGAGGTATCCGCCCAGCAGCCACGGTCCGCCCGGACACTCCCGCCATTGATGGTCCGACTCCATCCTCGTCCATCCGCCCGTCGTCAGCTCCAGAGTCGTCCTGGCTCACCTCGCCGCCCTCCACTTCCGCCCGCTGTCCAGGCCCGCCGACAGGCGGCCGCCGTCTCTCGTCGCACCCGGGAACAGACGTAAAACGCCTCCGTCCAGGCTCACCGGCAGGGGAACCGGCAGCCGCATCCGAAATACCTCCATCACTGCAGTCGTACAGTACTGCAGCATCTCCTAGTCCAGCTCCTACAGCAACCTCGGCCTCCTGAACAAATCCAGCTGCAGTACCGGGGACAGCCACAGGTGTCGCTGCCACGCTCCGCCCGCTCCTCTGCAGTCTCACTGAAGAACGCCGCCTCCCCTGCGACAAGGGCCGCGGCGCAACACGCACCACTGCTGACCTCACTCCAGGATCCAGGCCCCCACCGGAAGGCTGTGGGGCCGCACGCTCCTCTCCCCGCCGTGGTCGACTTGCCGCCCGCTCCTCAGGTAAGGGCCAACGCCTGGCTCGCTCCCCGTCCGACAAGGCCACAAGGGGAGACGCCGCACCTGCATAGCTCCTCCCATGCCTTGAATAGGACGAGGCGAGGGGCGCAGCCCGGTCCTCTCCCGCTGGTGCCTGGCACTGACCAGGATTCCTCCCGCTGCGGCGGCGAGGCGCAGGGCTCACAGCCCTCACCGCCCACAACGAAGGGTCCCTGCTGGGTCTCCTTAAGCGCCGCCGCACCCGTGGGGTAGCCTCAGGGCTCAGCCTCTCTGGGGGCACAGACCTCCTAGCCCTAGGCCTAGCAGCAGGGGCGGCCGGGGTGGGAACCGGACCCGCCAATACAGCTTGCAGACTCTGCTGCAACCAATCGGCCCCATGTCTCTCCGCCGCTGCCTTCACCGCATCCAATAAAACGTCAAAAGACTCCATAACTCCCAGCAAAAAATCCTTCCAAACCTTAAAAAACCTTCCTGCTTCTTGACAAGCTCCTGACTGATAAACTCCGCCCCCCATTCCCTTCATATACTGCCCGGGAAAATAGCTGACCGAGACCCCTCCCCACGACCTAACCTTAACCCTCAGCTGCCTGAACTTCCCCCCAAGTCAAAGAGCACTACGCCCAGGCTGCGCCCAGCTCCGTTGCTCCCATTCTCTGTAATATAATTGCAGTTGCCTGCCAGCGTGTGTGTCAGGCCCACAGAGTGTACTGTGGCTACTACTGCCAGTGCCCACCACTCATATCTGGTGTCACAGTAGCTTGCATTTTAAACAGTAAAACATTTTTTTCTCTGTAATATAATTGCAGTTGCCTGCCAGCGTGTGTCAGGCCCACAGAGTGTACTGTTCCCACTACTGCCTGTGCCGACCACTCATATTTGGAGTCACAGTAGCTTGCATTTAAATCAGTAAAACAATTGTTTCTCTGTAATATAATTGCAGTTGCCTGCCAGCGTGTGTCAGGCCAACAGCGTGTACTGTGCCCACTACTGCCAGT
This sequence comes from Bufo bufo, assembly GCF_905171765.1. Taxonomy (NCBI): domain Eukaryota; kingdom Metazoa; phylum Chordata; class Amphibia; order Anura; family Bufonidae; genus Bufo; species Bufo bufo. Next base: position 514,267,475 of record NC_053390.1, on the reverse strand, counting down.
GCCCACCACTCATATCTGGTGTCACAGTAGCTTGCATTTAAAACAGTAAAACAATTGTTTCTCTGTAATATAATTGCAGTCACCTGCCAGCGTGTGTCAGGCCCACAGCGTGTACTGTTCCCACTACTGCCAGTGCCCACCACTCATAACTGGTGTCACAGTAGCTTACATTTAAAACAGTAAAAAAAAAAAAATCTCTGTAATATAATTGCAGTTGCCTGCCAGGCTGTGTGTCAGGCCCACAGAGTGTACTGTGCCCACTACTGCCAGTGCCCACCACTCATATCTGGTGTCACAATAGCTTGCATTTAAAACAGTAAAAAAAAAAATCTCTGTAATATAATTGCAGTTGCCTGCCAGCATGTGTCAGGCCCACAGCATGTACTGTGCCCACTACTACCAGTGCCCACCACTCATATCTGGTGTCACAGTAGATTGGCATTTAAAACAGTAAAACAAAATTTTCTCTGTAAAATAATTGCAGTTGCCTGCCAGAGTTTGTCAGGCCCACAGTGTGTACTGTACCCTCTATTGCCAGCTCCCACCACTCATATCTGGTGTCATAGTAGCTTGCATTTAAAGCAGTAAAACAATTTTTTCTCTGTAATATAATTGCAGTTACCTGCCAGCTTGTGTTTCAGGCCCACAGAGTATACTGTGCCCACTACTGCCAGTGCCCACCACTCATATCTGGTGTCACAGTAGCTTGCATTTAAAACAGTAAAACAATTTTTTCACTGTAATATAATTGCAGTTGCCTGCCAGCATGTGTCAGGCCCACAGCATGTACTGTGCCCACTACTGCCAGTGCCCACCACTCATATCTGGTGTCGCAGTAGCTTGCATTTAAAACAGTAAAAAAAAAAATCTCTGTAATATAATTGCAGTTGTCTGCCAGTGTGTGTCAGGCCTACAGCGTGTACTGTGCCCACTAATGCCACTGCCCACCACTCATGTCTGGTGTCACAGTAGCTTGCATTTAAAACAGTAAAACAATTTTTTCTCTGTAATATAATTGCAGTTGCCTGCCAGCTTGTGTCAGGCGCACAGCGTGTACTGTGCCCACTACTGCCAGTGCACACCATTTGTCGGTATTCTAACCGTGACCAGCCACATCCCAGGTGGTAGCCCTGCTTACTAGGCTACCGTCCTCTCTGGACATTCCTCCCTGAAACCTATTATGTAACCTCAATCTTGCCAAGCCTTGCTCATCACCCTTGATTCCCCACACCTGGTACTTCCCTATATAAGTCCAGCCCCTTGCACTCTAGCTTGCTGATTATTGAGCTCCTGAGCCTTGATCAAGCTTCTCCTCATCTGCTGCTCTTGCTACTACTGGAAGTCCACTGCTGACCAGGAATTTCCTACCGACTACTTTTCTGCTTTGTCCCTACCTACTGAACTGCTACCACCATTGCCATCCGGATTGTCTGACCACGCTTACTGCCGCCTGCCCTGACCCACCGCCTGCCTACTGACTACTCTTCTGCTTTGTCCCTACCTACTGAACTGCTACCACCGTTGCCATCCGGATTGTCTGACCACGCTTACTGCCGCCTGCCCTGACCCACCGCCTGCCTACTGACTACTCTTTTGCTTTGTCCCTACCTACTGAACTGCTACCACCGTTGCCATCCGGATTGTCTGACCACGCTTACTGCCACCTGCCCTGACCCACTGCCTGCCTACCGACTACGCCTCTGCCAGACTTCCTGCACCTACTACTTGCCTGAGGTCCTTGCCACTGGGCTCCACTCCTACCTCCAGCCAGCGGTCCTCTGACTCAGGTGAGCCTGTAGGACTGTTACAGAATAATCAGCCACACTATGGAGTCCGCAATGGCCACTCTGCGTAAGCAGGTCTCCGAACTTCAAGAATTTGGTACTACATATCAGGAGAAATTTTCCCAGCTTCAAGGCGTAGTCCAAAGCCAACAGAGGGAGATTATTGAACTACAGAGGCAACTCCTGGAAGTCTGCGGCGCGCCCGCAGACACCCGCATGCCACTCCCATCAAGATTCAGCGGCGACAGACGCCAGTATCAGGGGATTCTAAACCAATGCCGCATCTATTTTCAGATGTACCCGGCCCCCTTCACCACCGAGAAAAAGAAGGTGCTATTCGTGGTCAATCTCCTGAAGGATGAAGCATTAGCATGGGCATCACCATACGTGGAGACTAACAGTCAGCTCCTGGACAACCTAAACAACTTCATCACCGCCATGAGCCAGGTCTTTGATGACCCCAACCGCTGTGCGACAGCCGAGGCGCAACTACATGGTCTGCGGCAAGGGAGACGCTCCGTCGCCGAATACACCACCAAGTTTCGTCTTTGGGTCACGGACACCACCTGGAACCCAGCAGCACAGAGAAGCCAATTCCGGCGAGGCCTGTCCGAATTAATAAAGGACGAACTCGCCAGAGTTGAGGCCCCGGACGATCTGGATGACTTCATTCAGTTATGCATCCGGATAGATCAAAGACTCTCCGAGAGGAAGAAAGAAAGACTCTGGTCCTCGGACCACAGACCCACTTACTCCTTCTCTTCCACCGCCCTGCGCGACCCCCAGTCAGTAACTGAACCTATGCAGGTCGACGCTCTACGTAGGTCTCTATCCACAGCTGAGAAGGAGAGAAGGCTGGCCGAAAACCTCTGCCTGTGGGGAGTCGGGTCATTTTGCCATCAAATGTCCTCATAAGATCCGAAAGACTATTGCCATCACGGAGCTAAAGGAGCAACCACAGACTCCAACCCCGCCAGCAGCCCCTGAAAATAACAACACGGCGGCTCATGGATCCCACTTCATCGTCCTCATCCTCATCGACATTGAGGGGCGACAACTCCCCTGTTCAGTGATGTTAGACTCCAGGGCGGGAGGCAACTTCATGGACCTAACCTTCGCCCGCGAAAAGAACATTCCACTGACAATCAAGGCAGCCCCCGTTGACCTGGAAACCGTCGACGGATCCCCACTCTCCTCGGGGCCGGCCACTCACGAGACCACCGAACTACAACTCCTCATAGAACCAGATCACTGTGAAAAGATCCACTTCTCTCTGATCGCCTCCCCGAAGTTCCCAGTGATCTTGGGCATCCCATGGTTGGCCACCCACAACCCCTCGGTGGACTGGGAAACCCGCTGCATACGATTCCCGTCCGAGTTCTGCTTGCTAAATTGCTCCCACAAACCCGTCCTTCCACCCGAAGACACCACCATCTCAAAACTATCCGTCAAGGATCTGCTACCCCCTCAGTACCGCGAGTTCCAGGATGTCTGCGACAAGAAAAACGCAGACAAGCGAACCACCACTCAGTTACTCAGATACATCATCTCCCCAGAGGGCCTAAGTATGGACCCGGGGAAGGTCCAAGCTGTGATGAACTGGCCCGTTCAGAAAAACGATAAAGAGATACAAAGATTCATTGGCTTTGCCAACTTCTATCGGAAGTTTATCCGGAACTTCTCCAAGGTCATAGCACCAATCACCCAACTCACCAAGAAGGCAGTCCCCTTCTCCTGGACACCCGAGGCCCAGGAGGCCTTCACCAAGTTGAAACTCCTCTTCACTTCTGCCCCAATCCTAATCCACCCGAACCCCGAGCTCCCATTTACAGTCGAAGTGGATGCATCAGACTCCGCGGTAGGGGCAGTTTTGTCACAACGGACAGGGGAGAGGATGCTATTACACCCGTGCACATATTTCTCCCGCCAGATGTCCCCCTCTGAGAAGAACTATGACATCGGGAACAAAGAACTACTAGCGATCAAGGATGCCTTCTCCGAGTGGAGACACCTGCTGGAGGGAGCCACCAACCCCATAATCGTACTAACTGACCACAAGAACCTCGAGTTCATCCGCAGCGCTAAGAGACTCTCAGCCAGACAGGCCAGATGGAGCCTATTCTTTTCCCGCTTCAACTTTCTCATCACCTATCGCCCCGGATCAAAAAACGGCAAGGCTGACGCCCTCTCCAGAATGTTTTCCGAGCCCTCACAGAGTAACAAGGGCCAAAATAACATCTTACCCGAGAGAAGGGTCGTAGGGGCCACCAATTTTAAAGAACTCCTGGGCACAATCAAAGAAGGATACGAAAATGACCCCTTCCTCGCCCACCCCACAGGGAATATAAGCCTTACGTTTAAAAACGGTCATTGGTTTCATCAGGGCCTACAACTATATGTACCAGAAATCGCACGGCTTGAAGTGCTCAAACTCAACCATGACTCCAAGCTGGCCGGCCATTTTGGCACAAGAAAGACCCAGGAGCTTCTCTCCCGCTCCTTCTGGTGGCCAACATACAAGGAGGACATCAAGAGGTATATCTCCTCGGGGGGCGTGGCCTGACCGAGCTCGATGGCGGCAGCTTGATAACGGAGCTCCTGCCACTAGATCTCTAAATAGCACTATTCTGAGCACCACCCAAGCAAAGGAATGAAAATTCAACCCAAGGATTCGTTGCCAACCACCTCTGAGCAAAGGAGGGACAACTTACAGCACACTGACATGGAGAGGTATCTCCAGAAGCAAACCCCTCAGCAAAACCCGCGCTCCAGCAAGATGGCGCTGAAGCGAGGTGGAGAAGAAGGAGCGGCCGGAGACGCATGTAGCGTAGCGGCCGATGAAGAACAGATTGAGGTGGGTGAACCGCTTAGAGAAGGAGACACAGCTGCACTCACACAAGACTTTCTGGAAGGCGCTCTCCACAGGGCTTTAGCGCCGATTGCAGCAGACCTCGCCACTATTAAAGCGGAGGTCCGCCATATTGGCGACAGAGTAGAGTCTTTAGAGCAAACTCAGGACGCACTGATCTCCTTCAATACAGCGGTCAAAAGCTCGCTGAGCTCTCATACTAGAGCTATGAATAATCTTTTACTCCAGATGAAGGATCAAGAAAATAGAAACAGGAGACGTAATATAAGAATAAGAGGTCTCCCTGAAGCAGATGCAGGGGAGAACTTGTTTGGAGTGATGGATTCGCTATTCACAATGTTATTGGGCCCAGTCAGAGCAAAAGGCATCACTGTAGAAAGAGTACATCGATCGCTGAGACCAAAGCCAGGACCATCTGAGAATCCCAGGGACATCATCTGTGGCTTACTAAGCTACAGGGATACAGAGGAGATTTTGCAAAAAGCGCGGGAATCGGGAGAAGTACTTCTACAAGGCAAAGCAATACAACTATTCCAGGATCTGGCGGCCTCCACACTACAGAAAAGGAGAATATTGAAGCCGTTAACAGACACACTACGCTCTGCAAAGATACCATATAGGTGGTTATTCCCCTTTGGATTGTTAATCTCAGCAGGAAACCGCCGGTTTACTATCTGCTCACCAGCAGATCTGCCCCCACTTTGGGATATGACGGACTTATCACCAGTGGAAGTCCCATCATGGCTGCCGGTAGCACAAGAAGAAGACCTTCCCCCGCTACCCAAGATATCCCCATGGATGAAGCCAAAGCAACAACGAAGTGGTCGCAACAAGAAAGCAGTGAGCCGAGATCAGGACACTTGATTTTCTGGTCAGCGAGCTGTTGAGTATAATTATGGTTCCCACTTGAGATGTCCATGTCGCAGGTGGACAACTGTTAGTTCGCTGCATCTCACTTATTATGTTCTCTTTTCTAATGTAATTTTACAGTATATTTTTCAGGGTTGACGGTTACATTCATATGAATACGTGATATGATGCCTTAAAGCTTAGAGTTATTAAGTATCGTATACACTCTGAATACATTCCCATTTTTACTAGATATAGATTAATAACAAATAGGTGGTCATATGCCAGATCAGTCTATACATAAGGTCGAAAGAGAGATCTAGGCCAATCAGGATATATTATTGTATACTGATCAACCCCCACCATAGTAAGGATTACTAACTGGATCGCAGATATTCTTGCAATGTCAGGAAGTTCTTACTTTGTTTTTGTTGGTTTATACATTTCTTTATTTCTTTATTTCTCTTTTAATTTTTTGAAATTTCAGATGTTCTGCTCCATTTTCTGGTCACATTTAGCACATATAAAACAATCCTTTCAACACTACAAAAATGGCACCCTTAGATCTTAAAATAGCAACTCTAAATGTTCATGGCTGTAAAGGCCCGGTTAAAAGGAGCCGTGTCTTTCAGAAAATTAAAAAGGTAGCAGTTGATATAATCATGCTGCAAGAGACACATTTCTCTCCACATTGTATTCCTAATTTAGGAAATTCATCCTTTCACTACTGGTTCCATTCTTGCACCGATAGATCTAACTCCAAAGGAGTTAGCATTGGGTTGAAAAAAGGGGTTCCTTTTACGTTCCATTCTCAGCTAAGTGATCCAGAGGGTAGGTACTTGCTAGTGAATTGTGAGATAGGCCACACAAAGGTTACATTATGCAACATTTATGCCCCTAATGTCAAGACTGTGAGCTGGATATTGGAGACTTTGGAGAAGATTTCTGCCTTCTCCTTCGGTTTGAGGTATATAGGGGGGGATTTTAATCTAACTTTGAATCCGCTGCTGGATTCCTCGTCTAAGAGGTCGGCTGTCTCCTTTAGAGCTCTTAAGTCCTTGAAAACACGGTTGAGTGATATACATGTGGTGGACGTTTGGAGGTCAATTCATGGGGATAGAAGGGACTACACTTTCTATTCAAATCCTCACAAGTCCTATAAGAGACTTGATTATATACTTATACCTGAACAAAACTTAACCTCAGTAAAATCAGCAGACATTGCGAATATAACAATTTCAGACCATGCTATGATGAGCTGTGTCATTACAATGCCAGAAGTAACAGGGAGGGAATGGTCATGGAGACTAAATCATACGCTGCTGGATACGCAAACTCATGCACACTTTATTTCAAGGAAAATTAAAGAATATTTTGACATTAATACAAACTCCGCGACAACTCCCGCTATCACTTGGGAGGCACATAAGGCGGTGATGCGAGGGGAGTTTATAGCTCTAGGGTCTCACCTTAAAAAAGAGCGATCAAAAAAGATAACGGAATTACTAAGTAAAATCTCTCAGCTGGAAAAGTCGCACAAAGAATCTCTAGCATTGAGAGATTTAGATTCACTAACAATTCTTAGACAGGAACTTAAATCCCTACTAAATGTCAAATCCGCTAATGAATACCTGAGAGTGAAACATAAACACTATATACATGGTAATAGGGGTAGTAAAATACTATCAGCAATGATCAAGAAGAGAACAGAGCAGTCATTTATCAAAAGAATGATGACCCCTGAAGGAACATTAACAACAGATACAAATGAGATATCTAAAGTGTTTACAACATATTATCATGACTTGTATAATATACGGAAAGACGAAACTATAGAAGCAACACAAGAAAGGAACAGCAAGATGGCGACTTATTTAGATAACCTTACACTACCAAAGTTATCAGGTTCAAATGCGGAGTCACTAACAGTCCCCATAACATTAGATGAGGTAAAAAAAGTTTTAAAAAGTATTCCTAAAGGCAAAAGTCCAGGGCCAGATGGTCTCACGGTAGCATACTACAATATTTTTTTCCATATTTTAGGCCCACATCTAGTATCCCTCTTTAATTCCTTATTAAATGGCATGCCACTGCATAAACAATCCCTTGAGGCACATATAACAGTATTGCCCAAATCAGGTAAGGATCCGGCTTTACCATCTAGTTATAGGCCAATTTCACTGCTTAATGCAGATATTAAAATTTGGGCGAAGATCCTGGCCCATAGAACAGCACCCTTGCTCAAGGTATTAAAGGGTTTCTATCACTTCGTATGACATATTTAGGTGTCAGACACTAGCGATCCGCTAGTGTCTGCTCTGCCCAACCATCCTAATATGATAGGTTTTTGGGGCAGCCGTTTTGCTAAAATAACAACTTATATCTATATGCTAATGAGCCTCTAGGTGCTATGGGGGCGTCATTAGCACCTAGAGGCTCCGTCTACCTTCATAAACTGTCGCCGCCCAGCGCGTCCCTCCAGCCCGCCCATCTCCTGCTGAATGCGATCCTCTCCGTGCGCGTCTCTGTTCTGCGCATGCGCAATGAATGTCTGACCGCTTCCCTGCTCAGACATCTCCACTGCGCCTGCGCCGATGACATCATAGTGCTCCGAGGAACAGGCGCAGTGGAGATGTCTGAGCAGGGAAGCGGTCAGACATTCATTGCGCATGCGCAGAACAGAGACGTGCATGGAGAGGATCTCATTCAGCAGGAGATGGGCGGGCTGGAGGGACGCGCTGGGCGGCGACAGTTTATGAAGGTAGACGGAGCCTCTAGGTGCTAATGACGCCCCCATAGCACCTAGAGGCTCATTAGCATATAGATATAAGTTGTTATTTTAGCAAAACGGCTGCCCCAAAACCTATCATATTAGGATGGTTGGGCAGAGCAGACACTAGCGGATCGCTAGTGTCTGACACCTAAATATGTCATACGAAGTGATAGAAACCCTTTAATATCCCCAGAGCAGTCTGGCTTTGTGGGAGGCAGAGAGTGCAGGGACAGTACATTACGGGTGATACTAGCCCAACAATACGCTTTAACACACGGGAGAGAACTTACTCTTTTGAGTACAGACGCCGAAAAGGCATTTGATAGGGTAGACTGGCTATTTATGGAAGCAACTCTGCGAAAATTTGGTTGTCCTCCTCAGTTCATAACCGCTGTGCTGTCCCTGTACTCCTCACCCACGGCTAAGATACGCGTAAATGGTAATCTTTCTTCCCATTTTGAAATTAGGAATGGTACCCGGCAGGGATGCCCACTTTCGCCGACTCTATTTATATTATGTCTAGAGACCTTTCTTCAAGCCATAAGACAAGAAGGAGATGTCCAGGGAATAAGAATTGGCCCCCAGACCCACAAAGTAGCGGCGTTTGCAGACGATATGTTACTTCTAATGACTAATCCTTCAGTAGCCTTCCGGCACTCCTGGAACAATTGAATATATACGGGGATTTGTCCAATTTTAGAATAAACCTGACTAAATGTGTAGCTCTAGGTATAAACACACCACAAACCACCATAGACCGCTTAAAGGCAAACTTCCCTTTTAAATGGGAAACAGAAAGTATAGGAACCCTGGATGTTCTCCTAACAAAAGGCTATTCAAGGTGTATTAAGATACAGGAAAACTCCTTCAAGATAGTCACGGGATGGTGTAGAACCCCTGATAAATTGCACGCTATGACTCCTTCAGTAACAGCAGAATGTTGGAGATGTGGTAGAGACAGAGGAACCATGTACCACATATGGTGGTCGTGCCCACAAATAACAAAATATTGGGACCTAATCTCGAAGGAGGTTCAAAAGATTTGTAAGGTTAATACTCCTATTCCCCCATTGGTAGCTCTACTCAATCTTACGGACAAACATTATAAGCTAGCAAATAATGCTTTACCTACACAATTGATTGCAGCAGCGAAACTGCTCATTCCAAAATACTGGTTGTCTAAAGATACACCTAGCTTGAAGGAGTGGGCTAATAAAGTTCAGGAGATCTATCAAATGGAAGAACTAGTTAGTTGGGAGACCCTATCACATGACAGGTTTCTTGTGTCATGGGAGAAATGGAAGTCATGGTATGGGGAATACACCAATGGAGGTTCATAGCACACAGTATTAGCTTTTTCAGACCTAGACTGAGTTATTATAATCAAGACATGAATAAATAAGTAATTTATCTTATGAGGTCATTGTCTACAGGGTCATAAGATTGATCTATTATAGCTAACGCACTTGACCCACACTTATCGGCTTATGTCATTTAATGACTAACGATCAATGTGATTGAAGAAATATGGAGCACTTATTATTATTATTATTATTATTATTATTTTTATTATTATTATTATTATTATTATTATTATTTATTGTTTGTACTTTGTACTTTGTGTACTCTGTTATTATGTGTTTACTTACCATTGTCATGTCATTTTGATGAAAATATTTGTCAAAAATTTGAAAAATAAAGATTAGATAAAAAAAAAAAAGAGGTATATCTCCTCGTGCGCGGTCTGTGCCCGCAATAAGACTCCTCGTTCCTCTCCCGTGGGTCTGTTACAACCCCTCCCTATTCCCTCCCGCCCCTGGGGCTCGATCTCCATGGACTTTGTGGTAGACCTTCCTCCTTCAAAAGGGATGAACACCATCCTGGTCGTGGTCGACCGTCTCACCAAGATGGCCCATTTCATCCCCTACAAAGGAATACCCACCGCCAAACAGACGGCCGATCTAATTCTCAGAGAGGTCTTCAGGCTGCATGGGATCCCGGACGGCGTGGTCTCCGACCGAGGCGTACAATTTGCCTCAAAGTTCTGGAAGAACTTCTGCCTGGCGCTCAGGGTTAAAGTGAACCTGTCCTCCGCTTTCCACCCTCAGTCAAACGGGCAGACTGAGAGAACTAATCAGACCCTAGAGCAGTACCTACGCTGTTTCAGCTCCCACCTGCAGGATGACTGGCTTGACCATCTCCCCACGGCCGAGTTCGCCTACAACAATGCTGAGCACAGCTCAACCAAGCACAGCCCCTTCTTTGCTAACACAGGCTCGCACCCGGTGTTCATTCCCCACCTGCCCGTCGCCTCCACCCTCCCAGCAGTGGCCGAACGCCTAACAACCTTACAGGAGGCACAAAAGAACATTATAGACAACCTCCAGCTCTTCCAGAGGCGTTTTAAACAGGGAGCAGACAGACGTCGCAAACCCACCCCGGGCTTCCATGTGGGAGACAAGGTGTGGCTGTTCACCAGGAACCTCAGATTGAAGGTCCCCTCCAAAAAGTTGGCCCAAAGATACATGGGTCCGTTCCAGATCACCGCACAAATCAACGAGGTCACATTCCGGCTCGACCTTCCGGACTCCATTAGGGTGCACCCTGTCTTCCATTGCTCACTCCTCAAGCCATACGTGGAGAACACCTTCACAGGCCGCCACTCGCCCCCTCCACCACCCGTGAGGGTACAGGGTGAAGAAGAATACGTTGTCGCAAAGATCCTCGACTCCAGGATCCACCGGGGAAGACTACAATACCTAATTGGGTGGGAGGGTTACCCTCCCGAGGATAACTCCTGGGAGCCAGAAGAAAATGTCCACGCCCTCAGACTGGTAAAAGAGTTCCACCAACGGCACCCCAGTAAGCCTGCCCCTGAGGTGCCCAGAGGTCACCTTGGAAGGGCGGGCAGTACTGTCGGGATTCGAACCCGTGACCAGCCACATTCCAGGCGGTAGCCCTGCTTACTAGGCTACCGTCCTCTCTGGACATTCCTCCCTGAAACCTATTATGTAACCTCAGTCTTGCCAAGCCTTGCTCATCACCCTTGATTCCCCACACCTGGTACTTCCCTATATAAGTCCAGCCCCTTGCACTCTAGCTTGCTGATTATTGAGCTCCTGAGCCTTGATCAAGCTTCTCCTCATCTGCTGCTCTTGCTACTACTGGAAGTCCACTGCTGACCAGGAATTGCCTACCGACTACTCTTCTGCTTTGTCCCTACCTACTGAACTGCTACCACCGTTGCCATCCGGATTGTCTGACCACGCTTACTGCTGCCTGCCCTGACCCACCGCCTGCCTACCGACTACTCTTCTGCTTTGTCCCTACCTACTGAACTGCTACCACCATTGCCATCCGGATTGTCTGACCATGCTTACTGCCGCCTGCCTACCGACTACGCCTCTGCCAGACTTCCTGCACCTACTACCTGCCTGCGGTCCTTGCCACTGGGCTCCACTCCTACCTCCAGCCAGCGGTCCTCTGACTCAGGTGAACCTGTAGGACTGTTACACCACTCATATCTGGTGTCACAGTAGCTTGCATTTAAAACAGTAAAACAATTGTTTCTCTGTAATATAATTGCAGTTGCCTGCCAGCGTGTGTCAGGCCCACAGCGTGTACTGTGCCCACTACTGCCAGTGCCCACCACTCATATCTGGTGTCACAGTAGCTTGCATTTAAAACAGTAAAACAATTTTTTCTCTGTAATATAATTGCAGTTGCCTGCCAGCGTGTGTCAGGCCCACAGCGTGTGCTGTGCCCACTACTGCCAGAGCCCACCACTCATATCTGGTGTCACAGTAGCTTGCATTTAAAACAGTAAAAAAATAAATCTCTGTAATATAATTGCAGTTGCCTGCCAACGTGTGTCAGGCCCACAGCGTGCACTGTGCCCACTACTGCCAGTGCCCACCACTCATATCTGGTGTCACAGTAGCTTGCATTTAAAACAGTAAAACATTTTTTTTTCTGTAATATAATTGCAGTTGCCTGCCAGCGTGTGTGTCAGGCCCACAGAGTGTACTGTGCCCACTACTGCCAGTGCCCACCACTCATATCTGGTGTCACAGTAGCTTGCTTTTAAAACAGTAAAACAATTGTTTCTCTGTAATATAATTGCAGTTGCCTGCCAGCGTGTGTCAGGCCCACAGCGTGTACTGTGCCCAGTACTGCCAGTGCCCACCACTCATATCTGGTGTCACAGTAGCTTGCATGCATAGTACCACTAATCTAAAAAAAAATGACAGTCAGAGGCAGGCTTCCCCGCAGGGGCTGTCGTGGTCGTGGTGCTGTTATTTCCTTTGGCCCTAGAATAATGCCCAGTGTTCAGAGGCCACGTACCCTGAACTCAAAAAGTTCTGAGGATATAGTTGACTGGCTAACACAGGACACCCAATCTTCTACAGCTTCCACTCTGAACCTTGACGCACCATTCTCCTCCAGCTTAGCCTCGGGCACCTCTAAAGTTACCACTCGCCCGCCTGCCGCCACCACCAACACTAGCGCCACAGCTGCTTCACTTGATCTGTCAGAGGAGTTATTTACACATCAGTTGGAAGAAATGAGTGATGCGCAACCATTATTGCCAGAGGATGTAGATAAGAGGGATATGTCTCAGTCAGGCAGCATTACACACATGGACGTATGGTGTGATGATGATGATGTCGTACCCGCTGCTGCTTCCTTTGCTGAGTTGTCAGATACAAGTGAAGCGGTTGATGATGACGATGTGTCCGTGGATGTCATGTGGGTGCCCGCTTGAAGAGAAGAAGAACAGGGGGAAAGTTCAGATGGGGAGACAGAGAGGAGGAGGAGACGAGTTAGAAGCAGGGGGAGGTCGTCGCAAGGAGCTAGTGGCACAGTCAGACAGCATATATCGGCACCCGGGGTCAGCCAGACAGCACGCCAATCAACGCATGCTGTTGCCACCACCAGAATGCCGTCATTGCAAAGCTCAGCAGTGTGGCATTTTTTTTGTGTGTCTGCCTCTGATAACAGCGATGCCATTTGCAACCTGTGCCAAAAGAAACTGAGTCGTGGGAAGTCCAAAACCCACCTAGGTACAACTGCTTTGCGAAGGCACATGATCTTACATCACAAACGCCTATGGGATCAAAACATGATGAGTACAAGCAACACACAAACTCAAAGCCACCATCCTGCTCCTGGTCCAGCATCTTCAGCCACGTCAACCACTGCTGTGCTCCTTGCCCCCTCTTAACCATCTGCCACTCCACCTCTCACCTTCAGCAGTTCCTGCTCATCTGCCCACAGTCAGGTGTCTGTCAAGGAAATGTTTGAGTGTAAGAAGCCAATGTCACATAGTCACCCCCTTGCCCGGCGTCTGACAGCTGGCTTGTCAGAACTCTTAGCCCGCCAGCTTTTACCATACAAGCTGGTGGAGTCTGAGGCCTTAAAATTTTTTTTTGCTATTGGGACACCGCAGTCGAAGGTACCCGGCCGAATTTTTATTTCACAAAAGGCAATCCTCAACCTGTACTCTATTGTGAAAAAGGAAGTCATGGCATGTCTGGCACAGTGTTGGGGCAAGGGTCCATCTGACCACTGATACCTGGTCTGCAAAGCACGGTCAGGGCAGGTATATCACCTACACTGCGCATTGGGTAAACCTGCTGACGGCTGCCAAGCATGGAATGCGTGGCTTTGTAGAGGAGTTGGTGACACCGCCACAACTTGCAGGCAGGCCTGCTGCCACCTCCTCTACTCCTCCTACTCCATCCTCTTCTCTAACCTCCTCGGCTGAGTCCTCTTCTGCTGTTGCGTCTTGCTCCACATCAACTGCACCCCCCCAGCTCCCCGGGGGCTATTCCACATCCCGTATACGACAGTATCATGCCGTCTTGGGGTTGTTTTGCCTGAAAGCAGAGAGTCACACCTGACCAGCACTCCTGTCCGCCCTTAACGCACAGGTGGATCAGTGGCTGACTCCGCACCAACTGGAGATCGGCAAAGTGGTGTGTGACAACGGAAGCAACTTGTTGGCGGCATTGAATTTGGGCAAATTTACACATGTGCCGTGCATGGCACATGTGTGTAATCTGATCGTACAACGCTTTGAGCATAAGTACCCAGGCTTACAGGACGTCCTCAAGCAGGCCAGGAAGGTGTGTGGCCATTTCAGGCGTTCCTACACGGCCATGGCGCACTTTTCCGATATTCAGCGGCGAAACAACATGCCATTGAGGCGCTTGATTTGTGACAGCCCAGCACGTTGGAATTCAACACTCCTAATGTTCGACCGCCTGCTCCAACAAGAAAAAGCCATCAACGAGTATTTGTATGACCGGGGTGCTAGGACAGCCTCTGCAGAGCTGGGTATTTTTTTGCCACGTTACTGGACGCTCATGCGCAATGCCTGTAGGCTCACGCGTCCTTTTGAGGAGGTGACAAACCTAGTCAGTCGCACCGAAGGCACCATCAGCGACATCATCCCATTTGTTTTCTTCCTGGAGCGTGCCCTGCGAAGAGTGCTGGATCAGGCCGTAGATGAGCGTGAAAAGGAAGAGGAAGAGTTGTGGTCACCATCAACACCAGAAGAGGAGTCTGAGGAAGAGGTGTCAGAGGAGGAATGTGGCTTTGAGGAGGAGGAAGACCAACCACAGCAGGCATCCCAGGGTGCTCATTGTCACCTATCTGGTACCCGTGGTGTTGTACGTGGCTGGGGGGAAGAACAGACCTTCAATGAGATCAGTGAGGACGAGGAACGGGACATGAGTAGCTCGGCATCCAACCTTGTGCAAATGGGGTCTTTCATGCTGTCATGCCTGTTGAGGGACCCTTGTATAAAAAGGCTGAAGGAGAACAACCTGTACTGGGTGGCCACGCTACTAGACCCCCGGTATTAACAGAAAGTGCCTGAAATGTTACCGAATTACCGGAAGTCGGAAAGGATGCAGCAGTTCCAAAACAAGTTAAAAAGTATGCTTTACACAGCGTATAAGGGTGATGTCACAGCACAACGGGAATCTAACAGGGGAAGAGGTGAAAGTACTCCTCCTCCTACCACGACCACGCCGGCAAGGACAGGATGCTTTACAGATGTGTTGTTGATGGAGGACATCTTTTTAAGTCCAATGCATCGCCACAGCCCTTCGGGGTCCACCCTCAGAGAACAACTCGACCGCCTTAACTGCAGATATTGAAGTCTATTGCGGTTCGCCCGTTCGCGAACATTTGCGGAAATTCGCGTTTGCCGTTCGCTAACGGAAAATTTTATGTTCGCGACATCTCTAGACTCCTCTCCTGTTATACCTCCTCTTATGTAAATAACTCATGAAAGAATAAAGTTACGTTAAATCCAAGCACACCATTGTTTTTCGTATGAAATTCCCAATAAGTTTGTGTCACATGACCCTCTTCCTATTGAAAAAACAAAAGTTAGATTCAAAATGGCCAACTTCAAAATGGCCGCCATGGTCACCACCCATCTTGAAAAGTTTCCCCCCTCACATATACTAATGTGCCACAAACTGGAAGTTAATATCACCAACCATTCCCATTTTATTAAGGTGTATCCATATAAATGGACCACCCTTTACATTACAAGAGGAGAGGCCTAAAACTCCCAGCATGTTCAGCTTGATATGTAATATGAGTACGTTACAAGAGGAGGTGTAAGAGGAGAGGACTACAACTCTCGGCATGTCCAGGCCATTATAATGTAATATCAGGGTACATTACAACATCCTGGATATGCTGGGAGTTGTAGTCCTCTCCTTATACCTCCTCTTATAATGTACTTTGTCTGACACCCGGCACCCCCGACTATCAGCTGTTTAAGGAGATGGCGTGCGCTGTGCGCACGTGCCATTTCCCTTCTCTCTCCCTGCTGTGCTGCTGTATGTCTATGGGACAGCAGCGGTGAAGAGCATGCGTCGTCTGCACAGGGTGTTGGACCCCTGCCGATCTCATATTGATGACCTATTCTGAGGACGGTGATCAATATGAAAAGACCCAGAGAACCTCTTGAAGCTACTCCTAATACTATGCCTGCTGTGCTCCCCCCATGTCCACAAACACTATACTATACTACAGTATACTATACACACAGACCGCCCTCATTACAGACTGTGTTTTTAGCGCATTATTACAAGATTTGGGGCCTTACTTTTGATTTTGCCCTGAGCCACATTTTGTCTAAAACCTGCCCTGGTGCTGGCCATGCTCCATGGTGCACTGAAGTCCTCATTTGCATGTGAAAATATAATATAAAACTCTTTTTTTTTTCCTCAGGAAAGTCACAATTGATTTTCACAAGATATGTATCATTTTAATCAGCAGGACTAAACCCACCAATCAGTATATCATGGTGAATAGGATTGCTCCTTCTGACTGTTCCTTTTCAATGTACCTGACTTCAAAAAGCGCTGCTGTTTTCCTTGTGTTTTTCACTTATTATTTCTGTATGATTTTTTTTTTTATATTTATTATTTTATTTTCATATATGTTGGATTTTACTGTATGAATGCACAAGTGTATCAAAGATGACTTTGTCATTTTATTGATATATATACTGTCTATTCATCATGGCAGCAGGTTATATAGGCTTACCTGCAGTACAATATAAACCTACTGCTACAAGTCTAAAATTGTGAAACAGTTAATTTAGCCCAGCACAGAAATAGCCGAAATTTGAATCCTGAAAAGTCTGGATATTAGACAGATATAAACATATGTCCAGTGAAAAAGTAAATTCATTAAGTAAAGATATTAATTTGTTTTTGTTTAGTTGCCTGAGGTAGTGTATATATTAACTCTAGTGCTGGGCAAAATCGTGCCTCTTTCTGTAATGACTTGCTAAGTAGATGGACGTGCACCATCTGTGTAGCAGATGTCATTGTGCTAAATGGGTGTTCTCATAAGTAGATTTTCCTCACTTTTTGGGCTGTGCTCACATTGCTTTTTCTGTAAAAAGACAGGTGGAGAAACTTGCTGATTTTGAGTTTGTTGCCCATAGCTTCATATGTGTTGGTATGTACTTATGTCATTTGCATTCATCTGTTAGAAACAGCATCTGGTTTGAAAGGCTATTTGGAATCCCAATGCAAGTATGAAAATCAAGGGAGTAAAACCTATAAATAGCAGTAATAGCATGAAAATGAAAGACTTAGGGGCACATTTATTAACCACTTCAGCCCCCAGTGCTTAAACACCCTGAAAGACCAGGCCACTTTTTACACTTCTGACCTAGACTACTTTCACCGTTTATTGCTCGGTCATGCAACTTACCACCCAAATGAATTTTACCTCCTTTTCTTCTCACTAATAGAGCTTTCATTTGGTGGTATTTCATTGCTGCTGACATTTTTACTTTTTTTGTTATTAATCGAAATTTAACGATTTTTTTGCAAAAAAATGACATTTTTCACTTTCAGTTGTAAAATTTTGCAAAAAAAAACGAGATCCATATAGAAATTTTGCTCTAAATTTATTGTTCTACATGTCTTTGATAAAAAAAAAATGTTTGGGTAAAAAAAAAAATGGTTTGGGTAAAAGTTATAGCGTTTACAAACTATGGTACAAAAATGTGAATTTCCGCTTTTTGAAGCAGCTCTGACTTTCTGAGCACCTGTCATGTTTCCTGAGGTTCTACAATGGCCAGACAGTACAAACACCCCACAAATGACCCCATTTCGGAAAGTACACACCCTAAGGTATTCGCTGATGGGCATAGTGAGTTCATAGAACTTTTTATTTTTTGTCACAAGTTAGCGGAAAATGATGATTTTTTTTTTTTCTTACAAAGTCTCATATTCCACTAACTTGTGACAAAAAATAAAAACTTCTATGAACTCACTATGCCCATCACGAAATACCTTGGGGTCTCTTCTTTCCAAAATGGGGTCACTTGTGGGGTAGTTATACTGCCCTGGCATTTTAGGGGCCCAAATGTGTGGTAAGGAGTTTGAAATCAAATTCTGTAAAAAATGACCTGTGAAATCCGAAAGGTGCTCTTTGGAATATGGGCCCCTTTGCCCACCTAGGCTGCAAAAAAGTGTCACACATCTGGTATCTCCGTACTCAGGGGAAGGTGGGGAATGTGTTTTGGGGTGTCTTTTTACATATACCCATGCTGGGTGAGATAAATATCTTGGTCAAATGCGAACTTTGTATAAAAAAATGGTAAAAGTTGTCCTTTGCCAAGATATTTCTCTCACCCAGCATGGGTATATGTAAAATGACACCCCAAAACACATTCCCCACCTTCTCCTGAGTACGGCAATACCAGATGTGTGACACTTTTTTGCAGCCTAGGTGGGCAAAGGGGCCCATATTCCAAAGAGCACCTTTCGGATTTCACAGGTCATTTTTTACAGAATTTGATTTCAAACTCCTTACCACACATTTGGGCCCCTAGAATGCCAGGGCAGTATAACTACCCCACAAGTGACCCCATTTCGGAAAGTACACACCCTAAGGTATTCGCTGATGGGCATAGTGAGTTCATAGAACTTTTTATTTTTTGTCACAAGTTAGCGGAAAATGATGATTTTTTTTTTCTTTTTTTTTCTTACAAAGTCTCATATTCCACTAACTTGTGACAAAAAATAAAAACTTCTATGAACTCACTATGCCCATCACGAAATACCTTGGGGTCTCTTCTTTCCAAAATGGGGTCACTTGTGGGGTAGTTATACTGCCCTGGCATTCTAGGGGCCCAAATGTGTGGTAAGGAGTTTGAAATCAAATTCTGTAAAAAATGACCTATGAAATCCGAAAGGTGCTCTTTGGAATATGGGCCCCTTTGCCCACCTAGGCTGCAAAAAAGTGTCACACATCTGGTATTGCCGTACTCAGGAGAAGGTGGGGAATGTGTTTTGGGGTGTCATTTTACATATACCCATGCTGGGTGAGATAAATATCTTTGTCAAATGCCAACTTTGTATAAAAAAATGGGAAAAGTTGTCTTTTGCCAAGATATTTCTCTCACCCAGCATGGGTATATGTAAAATGACACCCCAAAACACATTGCCCACCTTCTCTTGAGTACGGAGATACCAGATGTGTGACACTTTTTTGCAGCCTAGGTGGGCAAAGGGGCCCATATTCCAAAGAGCACCTTTCGGATTTCACAGGTCATTTTTTACAGAATTTGATTTCAAACTCCTTACCACACATTTGGGCCCCTAGAATGCCAGGGCAGTATAACTACCCCACAAGTGACCCCATTTTGGAAAGAAGAGACCCCAAGGTATTCGCTGATGGGCATAGTGAGTTCATGGAAGTTTTTATTTTTTGTCACAAGTTAGTGGAATATGAGACTTTGTATGAAAAAAAAAATAATAAATCATCATTTTCCACTAACTTGTGACAAAAAATTAAAAATTTTAGGAACTCGCCATGCCCCTCACGGAATACCTTGGGGTGTCTTCTTTCCAAAATGGGGTCACTTGTGGGGTAGTTATACTGCCCTGGCATTTTCCAGGGGCCCTAATGTGTGGTAAGTAGGTAAATGACCTGTGAAATCCTAAAGGTGCTCTTTGGAATATGGGCCCCTTTGCCCACCTAGGCTGCAAAAAAGTGTCACACATGTGGTATCGCCGTATTCAGGAGAAGTTGGGGAATGTGTTTTGGGGTGTCATTTTACATATACCCTTGCTGGGTGAGAGAAATATCTTGGCAAAAGACAACTTTTCCCATTTTTTTATACAAAGTTGGCATTTGACCAAGATATTTCTCTCACCCAGCATGGGTATATGTAAAATGACACCCCAAAACACATTCCCCAACTTCTCCTGAGTACGGCGATACCAGATGTGTGACACTTTTTTGCAGCCTAGATGCGCAAAGGTGCCCAAATTCCTTTTAGGAGGGCATTTTTAGACATTTGGATACCAGACTTCTTCTCACGCTTTGGGGCCCCTAGAATGCCAGGGCAGTATAAATACCCCACATGTGACCCCATTTTGGAAAGAAGACACCCCAAGGTATTCAATGAGGGGCATGGCGAGTTCATAGAAATTTTTTTTTTTTGGCACAAGTTAGCGGAAATTGATATTTTTAATTTTTTTCTCACAAAGTCTCCCGTTCCGCTAACTTGGGACAAAAATTTCAATCTTTCATGGACTCAATATGGCCCTCACGGAATACCTGGGGGTGTCTTCTTTCCGAAATGGGGTCACATGTGGGGTATTTATACTGCCCTGGCATTCTAGGGGCCCTAAAGCGTGAGAAGAAGTCTAGAATATAAATGTCTAAAAAATTTTACGCATTTGGTTTCCGTGAGGGGTATGGTGAGTTCATGTGAGATTTTATTTTTTGACACAAGTTAGTGGAATATGAGACTTTGTAAGAAAAAAAAAAAAAAAATTACGCTAACTTGGGCCAAAAAAAAGTCTGAATGGAGCCTTACAGAGGGTGATCAATGACAGGGGGAGTGATCAATGACAGGGGTGGTGATCAATGACAGGGGTGGTGATGAGGGAGTCTATATGGGGTGATCACCACAGTCATTGATCATGCCCCTGTAAGGCTTCATTCAGACGTCCGGATGTGTTTTGCGGATCGGATCCATCTATCAGTGCATCCGTAAAAATCATGCGGACATCTGAATGGAGCTTTACAGGGGGTTGATCAATGACAGGGGTGTAATCAATGACAGGGGGGTGATCAGAGAGTCTATATGGGGTGATCACCACAGTCATTGATCATGCCCCTGTAAGGCTTCATTCAGACGTCCGGATGCGTTTTGCGGATCGGATCCATCTATCAGTGCATCCGTAAAAATCATGCGGACATCTGAATGGAGCTTTACAGGGGGGTGATCAGGGAGTCTATATGGGGTGATCACCACAGTCATTGATCATGCCCCTGTAAGGCTTCATTCAGACGTCCGGATGCGTTTTGCGGATCCGATCCATCTATCAGTGCATCCGTAAAAATCATGCGGACATCTGAATGGAGCTTTACAGGGGGGTAATCAATGACAGGGGGGTGATCACCACAGTCATTGATCATGCCCCTGTAAGGCTTCATTCAGACGTCCGGATGCGTTTTGCGGATCGGATCCATCTATCAGTGCATCCGTAAAAATCATGCGGACATCTGAATGGAGCTTTACAGGGGGGTGATCAGGGAGTCTATATGGGATGATCTCCACAGTCATTGATCATGCCCCTGTAAGGCTTCATTCAGACGTCCGGATGCGTTTTGCGGATCCGATCCATCTATCAGTGCATCCGTAAAAATCATGCGGACATCTGAATGGAGCTTTACAGGGGGGTGATCAGGGAGTCTATATGGGATGATCTCCACAGTCATTGATCATGCCCCTGTAAGGCTTCATTCAGACGTCCGGATGCGTTTTGCGGATCCGATCCATCTATCAGTGCATCCGTAAAAATCATGCGGACATCTGAATGGAGCTTTACAGGGGGGTAATCAATGACAGGGGGGTAATCAATGACAGGGGGGTGATCACCACAGTCATTGATCACGCCCCTGTAAGGCTTCATTCAGACGTCCGGATGCGTTTTGCGGATCCGATCCATCTATCAGTGGATCCGTAAAAATCATGCGGACATCTGAATGGAGCTTTACAGGGGGTTGATCAATGACAGGGGGGTAATCAATGACAGGGGGGTGATCAGGGAGTCTATATGGGGTGATCAGGGGTGATCAGGGGCTAATAAGGGGTTAATAAGTGACGGGGGGGGGGTGTAGTGTAGTGTAGTGGTGCTTGGTGCTACTTTACTGAGCTACCTGTGTCCTCTGGTGGTCGATCCAAACAAAGGGGACCACCAGAGGACCAGGTAGCAGGTATATTAGACGCTGTTATCAAAACAGCGTCTAATATACCTGTTAGGGGTTAAAAAAAACACATCTCCAGCCTGCCAGCGAACGATCGCCGCTGGCAGGCTGGAGATCAACTCTCTTACCTTCCGTTCCTGTGAGCGCGCGCGCCTGTGTGCGCGCGTTCACAGGAAATCTCGGCCATCGCGAGATGACGCATATATGCGTGACTCTGCGCAGGGCTGCCACCTCCGGAACGCGATCCTGCGTTAGGCGGTCCAGAGGTGGTTAAGAACGGCATTTTAGACGCCGATCTTAAAAAAAAAAAAACTAAGCTGGTGGTGGATCTGCCGGAGTTATAAAGAGACGCCGGAATCTCCATAACTTTGACACATCCATCGCCAGTTCTAAATGTAAGACAACTTCCGAGCTGTCTTGCATTTAGACCTTTTTCTACACCTAAAACAGGCATAGAAAATGATGAATGGATGTTGGCCCTTCCCCGCCCACGCCACTCCCACAATTTTAGACCAGGAAAGAGCTGGAAAAAAGTCGGAGATAGTTGTGCAACGCCTGACATATGCCTAATTTAGGTGTATTTCAGATTAGTAAATTACCCTCTTAATGATTAAAGTATAAGCTGCACCCACTACAACTCCTGTGTCTATCTTTCTTCTCCCAAACATGAATCTACTTCTCACTCTATGTCTAAATCCCATCACTGACAGTCCACAGGCTCTTCCCTCACCATCTCCAGAATGTGATAAACAAGTTGAATCAGCAAGTGCATCCAAACACATAGTAACATAGTAACATAGTAACATAGTACATAAGGCCGAAAAAAGACATTTGTCCATCCAGTTCGGCCTTTTATCCTGCAAGTTGATCCAGAGGAAGGCAAAAAAAAAAAAAACTGTGAGGTAGAAGCCAATTTTCCCCACCCTAGGGGAAAAAAAAATTCCTTCCCTACTCCAATCAGGCAATCAGAACAACTCCCTGGATCAACGACCCATCTCTAGTAGCTATAGCATGTAATATTATTACACTCCAGAAATACATCAGGCCCCTCTTGAATTCCTTTATTGTACTCGCCATCACCACCTCCTCAGGCAGAGAATTCCACAGTCTCACTGCTCTTACCGTCAAGAATCCTGTTCTATGTTTGTGTACAAACCTTCTTTCCTCCAGACGCAGAGGATGTCCCCTCGTCACAGTCACAGTCCTGGAGATAAATAGATGATGGGATAGATCTCTGTACTGACCCCTGATATATTTATACATAGTAATTAGATCTCCCCTCAGTCGTCTTTTTTCTCAAGTGAATAACCCTAATTTTGATAATCTTGCAGGGTACTGTAGTTGCCCCATTCCAGTTATTACTTTAGTTGCCCTCCTCTGGACCCTCTCCAGCTCTGCTATGTCTGCCTTGTTCACAGGAGCCCAGAACTGTACACAGTACTCCATGTGTGGTCTGACTAATGATTTGTAAAGTGGTAGGACTATGTTCTCATCAAGGGCATCTATGCCCCTTTTGATGCAACCCATTATCTTATTGGCCTTGGTAGCAGCTGCCTGACACTGGTTTTTGCAGCTTAGTTTGCTGTTTATTAAAATTCCTAGATCCTTTTCCATGTCAGTGTTACCGAGTGTTTTACAATTTAGTATGTATAGGTGACTTGCATTATTCCTTCCCATGTGCATAACTTTACATTTGTCAGTGTTAAACCTCATCTGCCACTTATCTGCCCAAGCCTCCAGTCTATCCAGATCGCTCTGTAGTAGTATACTGTCCTCTTCAGTTTTAATTACTTTACACAGTTTAGTGTCATCTGCGAAAATTTATATTTTACTATGCAAGCCTTCTACAAGATCATTAATAAATATATTGAAGAGAATAGGGCCCAATACTGACCCCTGAGGTACTCCACTAGTGACAGTGACCCAATCTGAGTGTGTACCGTTAATAACCACCCTCTGTTTTCTATCACTCACTCAGTTACTTACCCACATACAGACATTTTCTCCCAGTCCGAGCATTCTCATTTTCTACTAACCTTTTATGTGGTACAGTGTCAAATGCTTTGGAAAAGTCCATATATACGACATCCATTGATTCGCCGCTGTCAAGTCTAGAACTTACCTCCTCATAGAAACTGATTAAATTAGTTTGGCATGACCGATCCCTCATGAAGCCATGCTGATATGGCGTTATTTGCTTATTTCCGTTGAGATGCTCTAACATAGCATCTCTCAGAAAACCTTCAAACAGTTTACCCACAACAGATGTTAAACTTACCGGCCTATAGTTTCCAGACTCTGTTTTTGGACCCTTTTTGAATATTGGCACCACATTTGCCATGCGCCAATCCTGTGGGACATTCCCTGTCAGTATAGAGTCTGCAAATATCATAAATAAGGGTCTGGCTATGACATTACTTAATTCCCTTAGGATACGGGGGTGTATGCCATCCGGTCCTGGCGATTTGTCTATTTTAATCTTTTTAAGTTGATGAACGTTTGAAGTTGAAGCACATTTTAGAGTTAGTTTTACTCTCTTTGGCAATTAATCTCTCGGTCTCTAGTTTGGCCGCTTTTATTTGTTTTTTACATGTTCTATTTTTTCCTTATAGTTTTTCAGTGCTTCCGTGCTACCCTCCTGTTTTAGTGTTTTATATGCTTTCTTTTTGTCATTTATTGCTTTCTTTACAGTTCTGTTTATCCACATTGGTTTCTTTTTGTTCCTTAACCTTTTATTCCCATACGGTATGCACTTCTCACAATGAGATTTTAGGATGCTTTTAAAGATATCCCATTTTGTGGCTGTATTTTTATTTTTGAGGACACTGTCCCAGTTAGTTAGGCCTATGGCCTCTCTTAGTTGGCTAAATTTAGCTTTTTTGAAGTTTGGTATTTTTGTTCCTCCCTGTAGAAACGCTCTTTTGAATGATAATTGGAAGATTATTACTTTATGGTCACTATTTCCCTGGTGTCCCCCAACCTGCATGTCTGTTGTTCTGTCAGGCCTATTGGTTAATATTAAGTCCAGTATGGCCGTCTCTCTAATCGGGTCCTGAACCAGTTGGGAGAGGTAATTGTCTTTGGTTATTGCCAAGAACCTGTTTCCTTTATGAGATATACAAGTGTAACGGGGTGACGAAGGCGCACTCGGTCTCCCATCAGCCGCAGACCTGCTGCTTAGCTTCGGGAGCGAGGATCTGTGTTTGACCTCGTTCCCAGGGCGGCTTTGCTAGCTGGGAGGCTCCCTGCTCCTAGGTCTGCCTTGAGCGCCGAGCTGATCACTCGGTGCTCGACTGGTCGGTCTGTCGGTCATGTGACGCTGGCCACGTCACATGACCCTCACTCCCCACTATAAATACACGTAAAAGATAAAATAAAAAATTGGAGTGGATTTGTGGAGAGGGGGATTGGGACAGGGAGAGGAGAATAGGAGGGGTGAAGTGCCAGAGGAGAACTCGAAACTAGCGTCAAATTACCAGCTTGTGACAGGTTGGCCACAGTGCGAGGCAGCTACCCACTTAAAAAGAAACAAAGCGATTTGTCTATTTTAATCTTTTTAAGTTGATGAACGTTTGAAGTTGAAGCACATTTTAGAGTTAGTTTTACTCTCTTTGGCAATTAATCTCTCGGTCTCTAGTTTGGCCGCTTTTATTTGTTTTTTACATGTTCTATTTTTTCCTTATAGTTTTTCAGTGCTTCCGTGCTACCCTCCTGTTTTAGTGTTTTATATGCTTTCTTTTTGTCATTTATTGCTTTCTTTACAGTTCTGTTTATCCACATTGGTTTCTTTTTGTTCCTTAACCTTTTATTCCCATACGGTATGCACTTCTCACAATGAGATTTTAGGATGCTTTTAAAGATATCCCATTTTGTGGCTGTATTTTTATTTTTGAGGACACTGTCCCAGTTAGTTAGGCCTATGGCCTCTCTTAGTTGGCTAAATTTAGCTTTTTTGAAGTTTGGTATTTTTGTTCCTCCCTGTAGAAACGCTCTTTTGAATGATAATTGGAAGATTATTACTTTATGGTCACTATTTCCCTGGTGTCCCCCAACCTGCATGTCTGTTGTTCTGTCAGGCCTATTGGTTAATATTAAGTCCAGTATGGCCGTCTCTCTAATCGGGTCCTGAACCAGTTGGGAGAGGTAATTGTCTTTGGTTATTGCCAAGAACCTGTTTCCTTTATGAGATATACAAGTGTAACGGGGTGACGAAGGCGCACTCGGTCTCCCATCAGCCGCAGACCTGCTGCTTAGCTTCGGGAGCGAGGATCTGTGTTTGACCTCGTTCCCAGGGCGGCTTTGCTAGCTGGGAGGCTCCCTGCTCCTAGGTCTGCCTTGAGCGCCGAGCTGATCACTCGGTGCTCGACTGGTCGGTCTGTCGGTCATGTGACGCTGGCCACGTCACATGACCCTCACTCCCCACTATAAATACACGTAAAAGATAAAATAAAAAATTGGAGTGGATTTGTGGAGAGGGGGATTGGGACAGGGAGAGGAGAATAGGAGGGGTGAAGTGCCAGAGGAGAACTCGAAACTAGCGTCAAATTACCAGCTTGTGACAGGTTGGCCACAGTGCGAGGCAGCTACCCACTTAAAAAGAAACAAAGCGCAGGAACATTGACAGTGTGCCATACGCAAGAGAACACATAACAGTATAGTGGGGCGCCAGTTACACGTGACCGGTATTACAAGGGTGGCAGTATAGAAATATATGTATATATAACAGTATACAGATTATCTACAACAGCTCGAATGGCAGGTCTATTGGTGCTGTGTTAGAGCTATATAGAAAACATGCCATAACCATGATGGAATAATATTATTAAAATGAGAAATAAGTTAAGTCAAGGGACTTACTTCACCAGGGAGTGTCACAGTCATTACCGCTGGCTGTGACCTTCTGTCTATGCTCTCGCTGCAGCTCCGTTCCTCTGTATTATTTGTGGTTCTGTATGGGTTAACTCCCCTGTATTCCTATTAGGAGTTAATCCTCTGTCTGCTCCATGGGTGTGGTCTCTTTGCTGCACCCATGGAACCTGTATATAAGGCTGAGGTTTCCTCAGTTCTGGGTCAGCTCTCCTGGTGTGTGTTGTCTTGTCCTGCTCCTGGTTTGTACTCTCTCTCCCATGCTGCTGACCCATGGGATCCGTGTCTGTCTGTCTGTGCTCTGTGGGTTTCCCTACTTGTTCATTAACGTCGTCTGTCTGTTATCTGTTCTGCCTGTTATGTTTTAGTTACTTTGTGTTTATTCTGATGTCTGTGTTCAGCAAGCCTTTGTAGCAGAGTGGCATGACAAGGCCATGCAGTTTACTACTGGTGGAGCAAGTCCTTCTCTGCTCATTGCCACTCCTGCTCCCTTGCTTGAACTCCTGCTCGTATTATTAGTTCCCCTGTTTTGTATTCATATGTCTGTGTTCAGCAAGCCTTTGCAGCAGAGTGGCATGACAAGGCCATGCAGTTTACTACTGGTGGAGTAAGTCCTTCTCTGCTCATTGCCACTCCTGCTCCCTTGCATGAACTCCTGCTTGTGTTATTATTTGCCCTGTTTTGTATTTACCTGTCTGTTATGTTTGCCTATGTGCCGTCAGTACCTTCTGGTACCTGTTGTCCATTCGCTCCTGCTGTCACTGTCTAGTTCACGCTCCAGAGTGGACCCTGGCAACTTCCTGCGGCAAAGTCTAACCCTACCATCTAGGGCTCTAGGGAACACCAGGAGTTGCTTAGTCATGCCCCTCTGGAGTATTACTAGACAGTGGTGCAGTGGGGGTTTTCTCCCACTGTGCTGACGGTACATAGAGCTCATGTTTTCTCTGTGCTGCCTTTCATGTTTTTGTTTGTGCAATAAACTCTTATGTGTCTGTACCTGATTTCCGTTTATTGCTTGACGACGCGGTGGTCTCTCCTGGGACCTCCAACTCGTGACAGGGAGGAGGATGAACAGGATAAACTCAAGACACCTGTCCTCCTTACCTCCCTCGCCGAGGTCGCCTGTAAGATGGATACACACCCCGTCCTCGTGATGAAAGGAAACTTGAGGGCTTCAAACCAAGGATGCTTGTTTATTCCAATAAAAAGCTCGACGCGTTTTGGGGATTACAACTAAGTCCCCTTTATCAAGAGCATAAGTATAAATATAAGCATAACATAACACTGAAAAAACTCACGGTTAAATAGGGAGAATGCATATCATTCGTTTGGTTGGTTCCATGTGGCATCTCATTGTGGGCAGTAACTTCCTGGTCACATGACTTCCAGGGCCGGACCAGAAAGTATGTTGGTGGGGGACTGTAACTAAATGTTATTATGTGGCAGGGATTCACTAGCTGTATTCTTTAATCTTTAGTCACATAATATTTTGCCCTAGGGAAATGTATCAGCCCGAGGTCTAAACCTCTGACTATAGTCCTAGGCCCCCGATTTCGCTGTGCGTTCCACTGTGGAACACACCCATAACTTGCCTGCTGGGTAATCTACTTTACATTGATGCGCTCCAGCCTGGAGCGCACAACAGCCGATCTTCTTCCTGTATGGCCGACTATCACCTGATGCGCTCTAAGCTGGAACGCACCGCCCCAGCATCCTGTCTGGAGGAGCGGCCACCGTCCTCTGGATATACAATGCGTTCCAGCCTGGAGCGCACAACATCGGCTTTCTGCAGAGGGGAGTGGCTATAATCCTTTGACCAAGCGATGCGCTCCAGACAAGAGCGCATCGCTTGGTCAAAGGATTATAGCCACTCCCCTCTGCAGGAAGCCGATGTTGTGCGCTCCAGACAAGAGCGCACCCCTGCCTACAGGGAGGGGAAAGTCGATGAAGGTACTACATATTAAAACATAAGGGAATAAATAACTAAAATTAAATATTATGGGAGGTTTTTCTTATAAAAGACGAGACTTTGAATGATATGCCTGGTCCCTTACAAATCCCTACGAGATATGTATAAACTACCAATTAATAAATGTCCTGGGGCATATTAATTAGCATACCCCAAGCATCCACATTAAAAATATAGTATAGTATACAGTGATGTCAATACAATAATATAGATGTAATATGTAAATCCATAAAAATAAAAATATAAATATACATAAAAATATATATAGAAAGATATATAGAAATATAGCAAAACTATCAGCAGGGACAGTAGTATACAGTTAAAAGTACATCAATATATATAAAAATGCATTGATATATTGAGAAAGCATTGATATATTAAGAAAAAAGGCTCCCTAAGTTAATACAAAAGGTAAAAGTATCCCATGTCTTTTGATCGGATGAGTACGTAAAATCATAAATGAGCAATGAAATTAACCACCTCCCGACCGCCTAACGCACGGATGCGTCCGGAAGGTGGTTGATTCATTCCTCCTGGACGCATCCGTGCGTCATCTCGCGAGACGCGAGATTTCCCGCGAACGCGCGCGCGCTCACAGAAACGGAAGGTAAGAGAGTGGATCTCCAGCCTGCCAGCGGCGATCGTTCGCTGGCAGGCTGGAGATGTGATTTTTTTAACCCCTAACAGGTACATTAGACGCTGTTATGATAACAGCGTCTAATATACCTGCTACCTGGTCCTCTGGTGGTCCCCTTTGTTTGGATCGACCACCAGAGGACACAGGTAGCTCAGTAAAGTAGCACCAACCACCACTACACTACACCCCCCCGTCACTTATTAACCCCTTATTCACCCCTGATCACCCCAGATCACCCCATATAGACTCCCTGATCACCCCCCTGTAATTGATCACCCCCCTGTCATTGATAACCCCCTGTAAGGCTCCATTCAGAGGTCCGTATGAATTTTACGGATCCACTGATAGATGGATCGGATCCGCAAAACACATACGGACGTCTGAATGGAGCCTTACAGGGGAGTGATCAATGATGGAGGTGATCACCCCATATAGACTCCCTGATCACCCCCCTGTCATTGATAACCCCCTGTAAGGCTCCATTCAGAGGTCCGTATGAATTTTGCGGATCCACTGATAGATGGATCGGATCCGCAAAACACATACGGACATCTGAATGGAGCCTTACAGGGGAGTGATCAATGACTGTGGTGATCACCCCATATAGACTCCCTGATCACCCCCCTGTCATTGATCACCCCCCTGTAAGGCTGCATTCAGTCGTCCGTATGAATTTTACGGATCCACTGATAGATGGATCGGATCCGCAAAACACATACGGACGTCTGAATGGAGCCTTACAGAGGAGTGATCAATGACGGAGGTGATCACCCCATATAGACTCCCTGATCACCCCCCTGTCATTGATCACCCCCCTGTCAGGCTGCATTCAGATGTCCGTATGATTTTTACGGATCCACTGATACATGGATCGGATCCGCAAAACACATACGGACATCTGAATGGAGCCTTATAGGGGGGTGATCAATGACAGGGGGGTGATCACCCCATATAGACTCCCTGATCACCCCCCTGTCATTGATCACCCCCCTGTCATTGATCACCCCCCTGTCAGGCTGCATTCAGATGTCCGTATGATTTTTACGGATCCACTGATACATGGATCGGATCCGCAAAACACATACGGACATCTGAATGGAGCCTTATAGGGGGGTGATCAATGACAGGGGGTGATCAATGACAGGGGGGTGATCACCCCATATAGACTCCCTGATCACTCCCCTGTCATTGATCACCCCCCTGTCATTGATCACCCCCCTGTAAGGCTCCATTCAGACATTTTTTTGGCCCAAGTTAGCGGAAATTATTATTTTTTTTCTCACAAAGTCTCATATTCCACTAACTTGTGTCAAAAAATAAAATCTCACATGAACTCACCATACCCCTCACGGAATCCAAATGCGTAAGTTTTTTTAGACATTTATATTCCAGACTTCTTCTCACGCTTTAGGGCCCCTAGAATGCCAGGGCAGTATAAATACCCCACATGTGACCCCATTTCGGAAAGAAGACACCCCAAGGTATTCCGTGAGGGGCATATTGAGTCCATGAAAGATTGAAATTTTTGTCCCAAGTTAGCGGAAAGGGAGACTTTGTGAGAAAAAAATAAAAAATATCAATTTCCGCTAACTTGTGCCAAAAACTTTTTTTTTCGATGAACTCGCCATGCCCCTCATTGAATACCATGGGGTGTCTTCTTTCCAAAATGGGGTCACATGTGGGGTATTTATACTGCCCTGGCATTTTAGGGGCCCCAAAGCGTGAGAAGAAGTCTGGTATCCAAATGTCTAAAAATGCCCTCCTAAAAGGAATTTGGGCACCTTTGCGCATCTAGGCTGCAAAAAAGTGCCACACATCTGGTATCGCCGTACTCAGGAGAAGTTGGGGAATGTGTTTTGGGGTGTCATTTTACATATACCCATGCTGGGTGAGATAAATATCTTGGTCAAATGCCAACTTTGTATAAAAAAAATGGGAAAAGTTGTCTTTTGCCAAGATATTTCTCTCACCCAGCATGGGTATAAGTAAAATGACACCCCAAAACACATTGTCCAACTTCTCCTGAATATGGAGATACCACATGTGTGACACTTTTTTGCAGCCTAGGTGGGAAAAGGGGCCCACATTCCAAAGAGCACCTTTAGGATTTCACAGGTCATTTACCTACTTACCACACATTAGGGCCCCTGGAAAATGCCAGGGCAGTATAACTACCCCACAAGTGACCCCATTTTGGAAAGAAGACACCCCAAGGTATTCCGCGAGGGGCATGGCGAGTTCCTAGAATTTTATATTTTTTATTTTTTGTCACAAGTTAGTGAAAAATGATGATTTATTTTTTTTTCTTACAAAGTCTCATATTCCACTAACTTGTGACAAAAAATAAAAACTTCCATGAACTCACTATGCCCATCAGCGAATACCTTGGCGTGTCTTCTTTCCAAAATGGGGTCACTTGTGGGGTAGTTATACTGCCCTGGCATTCTAGGGGCCCAAATGTGTGGTAAGGAGTTTGAAATCAAATTCTGTAAAAAATGACCAGTGAAATCCGAAAGGTGCTCTTTGGAATATGGGCCCCATTGCCCACCTAGGCTGCAAAAAAGTGTCACACATCTGGTATCTCCGTATTCAGGAGAAGTTGGGGAATGTGTTTTGGGGTGTCATTTTACATATACCCATGCTGGGTGAGAGAAATATCTTGGCAAAAGACAACTTCTACAATTTTTTTATACAAAGTTGTCTTTTGCCAAGATATTTCTCTCACCCAGCATGGGTATATGTAAAATGACACCCCAAAACACATTCCCCAACTTCTCCTGAGTACGGCGATACCACATGTGTGACACTTTTTTGCAGCCTAGGTGGGCAAAGGGGCCCACATTCCAAAGAGCACCTTTCGGATTTCACCGGCCATTTTTTACAGAATTTGATTTCAAACTCTTTACCACACATTTGGGCCCCTAGAATGCCAGGGCAGTATAACTACCCCACAAGTGACCCCATTTTGGAAAGAAGACATCCCAAGGTATTCGCTGATGGGCATAGTGAGTTCATGGAAGTTTTATTTTTTGTCACAAGTTAGTGGAACCATAATTTTCCGCTAACTTGTGACAAAAAATAAAAAGTTCTATGAACTCACTATGCCCATCAGCGAATACCTTAGGGTGTCTACTTTCCGAAATGGGGTCATTTGTGGGGTGTTTGTACTGTCTGGCCATTGTAGAACCTCAGGAAACATGACAGGTGCTCAGAAAGTCAGAGCTGCTTCAAAAAGCGGAAATTCACATTTTTGTACCATAGTTTGTAAACGCTATAACTTTTACCCAAACCATTTTTTTTTTACCCAAACATTTTTTTTTATCAAAGACATGTAGAACAATAAATTTAGAGCAAAATTTATATATGGATCTCGTTTTTTTTGCAAAATTTTACAACTGAAAGTGAAAAATGTAAATTTCGACTAATAACAAAAAAAGCAAAAATGTCAGCAGCAATGAAATACCACCAAATGAAAGCTCTATTAGTGAGAAGAAAAGGAGGTAACATTCATTTGGGTGGTAAGTTGCATGACCGAGCAATAAACGGTGAAAGTAGTGTAGGTCAGAAGTGTAAAAAGTGGCCTGGTCTTTCAGGGTGTTTAAGCTATGGGGGCTGAGGTGGTTAATTAATTAAGTGTAAAATTAATTCATTAGTCTATTAGTATCTTGTATAATTTCCTATATCTAGGTACTAGGGGGGGATTAGAGATTGGATAAATATGATCCCAATTTTGATGTATATATGGAGTTGCCTCTGCGGGTACCTAATAGTGTCTCTTGATGTGGTTTAGAGCCCTCATCTATCATATAGAGTGAGGATATAATGAATTCAGTAGTTACAATATTCAAGGGACTCATTAAGTCCAAAGGGAGCTAGGGTATTAAAACGAAAGATCCAAAACATTTCTTTCTTACATAGTTGGGCGTATGAATAAGGAATCCAATCTATTGGTGTCAGTAGCAACTTACTGGGATCATTATTGTGTTTGATGGAAAAGTGTTTGGGGACGCTATGTTTTAAGTAACCTCGGTTGATATTTGAGCGATGCTAATTGAGTCTCTCTGAGGGTTTGTGTGGTGCGGCCAATATATTGGAGGCCACAAGGGCACTCCAACATATAGATCACATTTCTTGTGCCACAATTCATTGAATACTTGAGTTTAATTACTTCTCCACTATTATTGATCTTTGTTTCACCTATATCATCTTGAATTGTGTCACAACATTTGCATCGCTTGAAGCCACACTTATATGATCCAATTTTATCTTTACTTTGTGGTAAGTCAATGCTGGTTGTGTGGACTCCATGATTAGAGTCAGAATTTTTTGGGCAAGACGGTGCCAAGAGGCTCTTCAAAGTGCGTGCTCGGCGGTATGTGATGGTTGGGTGACTCGGCAGATCTTTGCCTATAATAGGATCTTTGCATATAATCGGCCAATGTTTCTTCATGATCATTTTAATATTATTAAAACTTGAGTTATATCTCGTAATGAAGTTTGGTCCTGGGGGTCTTGAGCTCTCTTTTTTCTTTTTTGGCTGTAGACACTCCTTCTGGTTTTCCTTCAGTACTCTATTCATGGAATCCTGAATGAGGCCTGATGGGTAACCTTTCTGTTGGAATCTATTTTGTAGAACCAGAATCTGCTCTTTAAGGGCCGATTCGTCTGAGCAGTTTCTCCTGACCCTTTTCATCTGGCCGTAGGGAATATTCTTTTTCCATTGCTTATAGTGACTACTCTTAAAGTCTAAAAAGCTATTGGAATCTACACTTTTAAAGTGTGTTTTCGTCATTATGTGATTGGCTCTACTGTATATTTCTAAATCCAAAAAGATGGCCGATTCCTTGTCTACATGTGTCGTAAATGTAAGGTTCCACCTGTTGGAGTTTAGTCCTGAGATATAATTATCTAAAGACTCACGGTCACCTTGCCATATAAAGATAATATCATCTATGAAGCGTCTGTAAAATATGATATTCTTGGTATCCGGTAAGCCTATACTTCTCTCAAATGCCCCCATGAATAAGTTTGCATATGCGGGGGCGAATTTTGTCCCCATCGCCGTGCCGCATTTTTGCAAAAAGAATTGATCTCTATATTTGAAGTAATTATGATTTAATATAAAATCTATTGAGTCAAGGATAAAAGTCCTTTGGGTGGATGGAAGAAAAAAATCTTCCGAAAGGAAAGTTTCTACCGCTTGGATACCTAGTATGTGGATAATATTACTATATAGAGCTGTAACATCCATAGTTACCCAAAACATATCTGGTTTCCAAATAACTTCATGTAAAAGAGTGATTAAATGACTGGAGTCCCTAAGATGAGATGGGAGATGAACAACATATTTTTGTAAAATGGTATCGATATACGCAGACAGATTCGAAGTAAGCGAATCAATCCCCGATATAATCGGACGACCTGGGGGATTAACCGGTGTTTTATGGATCTTAGGAAGATAATAAAAATAAGGTATTGACGGGTGTAGTATTTGAAAAATTTGGCTTCATTTTTATTCCGAATTTTTTCTTCCTGACCTCTCTTAATAAGGACAGATAATGCCTTTTTGTACTCATCCGTGGGGTCTGTTTCCAGTTGACTACAGTATTTTTCATCTGAGAGGATCCTCATTGCCTCTTGATTGTATGCCTCTGTGTTGAGTATAACAACCCCCCCTCCCTTGTCGGCGTTTTTTATGGTGATTTCTCTATTTGTACTAAGGGATTTGATAGCTTTTTGCTGTGATGAACTTAAATTTTGTGATCTATATTGGGGTGTCGATTTAGTTTTGGTTTCCATCATTTCTCTTAGGTCTGTCATCACCATATTATAGAAGGCTTCAAGATGCGGGCCTCTATTCTCTAATGGGTAGAATGTGGATTTGGGGCGAAAATTAGAAGGGATTGGAGCATATTCTAATTCATTGATCAGTTCTTCAATATCATCTGATTCAATATCAGTAGTGGGTTCGACTATTAGTCACCTGCGGATTTGGATATTCTAATTTTTTCAAACTAAAATGTCGTTGTAGAGTGAGTTTCCGTATATATTGGTTTAAGTCCACAAAGAGTTCAAATAGATCTGGTTTATTTGATGGGCAAAAAGAGAGTCCTTTAGACAGGACCTCAATATCATATTGGGTCAATGTATAGTCAGATAAGTTGAAGATGCCCTTACTTACACTTTAGATCTGTTGCAGATGTTTTTATTGTGTTTGAATTGTTTCTGGTTTCAATTTCTTCATATTGTTGGGTCTTTCTAGGTCCACTCCCTCTACATCCTCTTCGTCTGATTCTTGCCGTTTGTTTTTCCTGGAGGGGACGGGACTGTAGAAATTTGTTATTTTTAGCATTTGTTGGGAGTTTGGATGTTTGGGCAGGCGATTGAGCTGTGATATTTGTGGTGACAGGCCGATCGGTTGTGGTGATTGCTGTATTAAAAATGGCGAAAGTAGTTGTATACTTGATAGGACTGTTCTCGGGGGGGTTGGTCCAGAGAATGGGGACAAGAGGCTCGGCGGAGGGTTGTCTGTCAAGTTGGGGGGTAATGCTAAAAAATGATCTGGACTGGATGAGTTAGTACTGTAAACTGAGATGTTTGTAATGGACTGAGTGGGGGATGTGCTAGATGTCTGACTACCCAATGGTGGTGAAGCGTCCGTCGAAGCTGGATTCGGTTTTGTACATACGGTGTGACGTGGCGGTGTAGCTGGAGGGCATTTTAAGGTGAAAGATGTTTTTACTGGAGTAACCAGATCAGAAGCAGCAGCAGCATTGGTGACAGACTGAATGGGAGATGTGCTGTGTATGTGATTGCCGGGTGGTGTGGAGGCGTTCACCAAACCTGGAATGGTTAATGCGGGTACAGCCTGATTTGAGGATATTACTAGATCAGTATATATGGTTGTGGGATTTTTAACAAGGGTGTCCCGATGGTCAGCACTAGTATAGTCAGATTGGCTGGTAGGTGGTATATTGCCCCTGACAGTGACTGAACTCCCTTCCCCTCTGTTTCGTAAACTTAAAGTTTCGGACATCTGATTGATTATGGGAGGATGTCGGGCATTTGGAACTATATTTTTACTCCTATGGAATGTTCTACTTCTAATGGGACTAAATTTTTGCCTAGAGTTAACCGTTTTGACTGCTTCCGAGTAGCTCTTAGATGGATACACCTGTCTATTGGGGGAAAATGAGAATAGGGAGGCTTGTTTGTTTTGATGGTTGGGAGCAAAACCCGAACGGGTTTTATACTCCCACGGTCTAATTGTGCCGATTTCATAGTCAGCCACATCTCGAAGTAGTTTCTTACATTTGTTATGTACTGTATTGTACTCAAATTGCCTGAATGTGCCTCTAGAAGTTATATGAAATCTATTTTTCGGATCAAAACAGGGTCTGTTCATTTGTTGTTTAATAGAGGTCATAGGGGAACTGCATAGGGATTGGCGCTTCTGTACAAGATTGACCATCAATAGTTCTGAGCATTTGTCCAAAGTCCTAAACCAGTTGGTGACAAATTCAGGATCATTGGAAAAAGTTGGCTTGTGCGTTAATCGTAACTGGTTGGGGCTGATACATTTCCCTAGGGCAAAATATTATGTGACTAAAGATTAAAGAATACAGCTAGTGAATCCCTGCCACATAATAACATTTAGTTACAGTCCCCCACCAACATACTTCCTGTTCCGGCCCTGGAAGTCATGTGACCAGGAAGTTACTGCCCACAATGAGATGCCACATGGAACCAACCAAACGAATAATATGCATTCTCCCTATTTAACCGTGAGTTTTTTCAGTGTTATGTTATGCTTATATTTATACTTATGCTCTTGATAAAGGGGACTTAGTTGTAATCACCGAAACGCGTTGAGCTTTTTATTGGAATAAACAAGCATCCTTGGTTTGAAGCCCTCAAGTTTCCTTTCATCACGAGGACGGGGTGTGTATCCATCTTACAGGCGACCTCGGCGAGGGAGGTAAGGAGGACAGGTGTCTTGAGTTTATCCTGTTCATCCTCCTCCCTGGTGAAGTAAGTCCCTTGACTTAACTTATTTCTCATTTTAATAATATTATTCCATCATGGTTATGGCATGTTTTCTATATAGCTCTAACACAGCACCAATAGACCTGCCATTCGAGCTGTTGTAGATAATCTGTATACTGTTATATATACATATATTTCTATACTGCCACCCTTGTAATACCGGTCACGTGTAACTGGCACCCACTATACTGTTCTGTGCACTATAAATACAGACAGCTTTCTGGCCACAGGTTGCCTGTTAATTTAGGTTCCTGGCATTTGTTGGATACCTGTATACTTACCTGATCCTGTTCTCTGACGATCCATTGATGCTCCTCCTGTACTGCGCATCCCTCCTGGTATTTGACCTCAGCTTCCACCTGACTATTCTTTGCGGCCTCCTTTGGTACTTCTCGACTCTCCTGGTATTTATGACCCCGACTTCTCCTGACCATTCTTTGCTTATCCCTCTGTACTGCGTTGTCCTCTTGGTTTTGACCCGGTCCGTTTACTATCCGTTATTTGTCTTGTCTGTCTTTCCCGCAAGTATCCTAAGTTAGGGACTGCCGTCCAGTTGTCCCCTGTCATCAGGACTCGTGAGGCAAGTAGGCAGGGCCAGGGGTGAGGGTGGAGCGCAGTGGTCACTATCCTCCCGCCTGTGTGTGTGTGTACGTGACCGTTACAACAAGTTTCAGTTTCCCAGTCTATATCTGGGGAGTTAAAGTCCCCCATAATAACCACCTCATTATGATTTTCTGTGGACTCTGGTATTTTAGGTGGTTTATAGTAAACTCCTACTAGTAATTTATTATTGTTTTTAGCTCCATGTATCTCTACCCACAGTGACTCCACATGTTCATGTCCCTCACTTATATCTTCACGGAGTGTGGGCTTTAGACAGGACTTTACATAAAGGCAAACCCCTCCCCCTCTCCGGTTTTGACGATCCTTTCTAAACAGACTGTAACCTTATACATTAACTGCCCAGTCATAGCGATCATCCAGCCATGTCTCAGTTATTCCCACTATGTCATAGTCCTCCTCACACATCACTAATTCCAGTTCCCCAGTTTTATTTGTCAGGCTTCTGGCATTAGTATACATACATTTGAGAGGTTTATGTATATTTTTTACCCTACACCTTTCCTTCTGAACTGTTCTAGTCCCTCCTTCCATTCCTCCCCCAGTCCCACTACCTTGCCCCCGGTCTCTATCTGCGCTATCTTCCCCTCCTATAGTGTAATTTCCCTCCCCCCCAGTCCCTAGTTTAAACACTCCTCCAATCTTCTAGCCATCTTCTTCCCCAATACAGCTGCCCCTCCCCCATTGAGGTGCAGCCAGTCCCTACAATAGAGCCTGTAGCCGATAGAGAAGTCGGCCCAGTTCCCCAGGAACCCAACCAGTTTTTGAGCCACTTGTTAATCTCCCTAATCTCCCGCTGCCTTTCTTGTGTGGCCCGTGGTACAGGTAGTATTTTGGAAAATACTACCTTTTGAGGTCCTTGCCCTAAGCTTTTGACCTAAATCCCTGAAATAATTTTTAAGGACTCTCCACCTACCCCTAACTTTGTCATTGGTTCCGATATGGACCATGACCGCTGGATCTTCTCCAGCCCCTCCCAGTAATCTGTCAACCCAATCCGCGATGTGTCGAACTCTAGCGCCAGGAAGACAGCACACTGTTCGGCGATCACGGTCTTTGTGACAGATTTCCCTATCTGTTCCCCTAATATTGGAGTCTCCCACTACTAGCACCTGTCTGACCTGCCCTGCTCTCCTGGTTCCCTGCTTACTGGAGCTGACATTCCTCTGACTGGCAGAGGAAGTGTCTGGCTGCAGCAGTGCTGTCCCTGGACTGACATCCCCCTCATCTGCCAAACGTGCAAACTTGTTGGGGTGTGTCAGATCAGGGCTAGCCTCTCTGGCACTCATCCCTCTACCCCGCTTTCTAACTGCTACCCAGCTAGCTACCTCACTTTCCTCAGGCTCCTCTCTGTCACCATCCCCCTCATCTACCCCAAAGAGTGCTTGCTCGGTGAGAAGAAAACTCTTTTGCAAATTGTCAATGCCTCTCAGTGTTGCAACTTGCCCATTTAGAGACTCGATTTGTGATTCCAAACGGGTAATTTGCTCACATCTTGAACAAAGATATTCACCCTCGAAAGGCTGTTCGAGGACTGCATACATCATGCAAGATGTGCACTGGACTGCGTTGTCAATTGTGCAACACATACTAATTGGGGATTACACCACAAAAGCGAAAAATACAATATAATGTAGTACTAAGAAACTGGCTAATTGCAGTCCCCCACTGAAGTTCTGACTCTAAAGTCACTTAATCTTAAGTCACACACTTACGCAACCACACTTAATCAACCACGCGTCGCGGTCTACTCGCGTTATATATCTGCTTATATATATATAAATATAAATGCAGCTCACTACACCAGCCTGGTTTGTTTTCCCTCTGGATTCAAAAATGACGGAGGTATTGGTTACCTTCTGCTCGACCCCTGAAATACTTACCTGATCTTTTGGATGCCTTCCCCACTAAAACCCTGTGACGGTAGTAGAAAATATCCTCGTCAAGCATTCCCTTCTTCCCATAAAAGAAAATCACCCAATATTCCACGAGTAGGAATATCCCTGGAATCGCCGAATAATCCACACATGAGTCAACTTAATGCTGGAACAAGACTGATTTACTGGTACACAGAACTCCCAATTTATGCAGCAAAAACTCCTCCTCTGGGCCAGACTAGATAATGGAGTTTTAAGAATAGACACAGCTCAATTATCCTAAAACTCCTCCTCTGGGCCAGGCTAGACAATTGAGTTTTACCAATACACACAGCTCAATTATCTGCTGGCCAGAACATTTACAATTCTTAACAATTTCACACAAGTACTTTCTATCCCACATACAAACATAATCTCAACATCATTGTCCGGTACACGAATACATTCATTCTTGACAATTGGAGCCGAACAATATAGTCCTCAAAATAGCAGGGAGAGAATCAAACTGAAGCATAT
Source organism: Bufo bufo (assembly GCF_905171765.1). Taxonomy (NCBI): domain Eukaryota; kingdom Metazoa; phylum Chordata; class Amphibia; order Anura; family Bufonidae; genus Bufo; species Bufo bufo. Next base: position 514,226,895 of record NC_053390.1, on the reverse strand, counting down.
AGGCAATTGCATAAAAGTCCTTCACAATGGCCCCCCTTTTTCTCCCTGCTCCGGCAACTCGGTTGGACCTTTCCTGGTCCAGTAGGGTTGACGGGTTCAGAGCTTTTAGTCCGAGGTTAAATCCGTTTGGCGTGACAATCCATCGGCATTCCCGTTTTGCTTGCCTGGGCGATAATGAATCGTAAAGTCATAGGGCTGTAAGGCCAAGCTCCAGCGTAGCAAACGGGCGTTGTCCCCTGAAACCCGGTTAAGCCACACCAAGGGGTTGTGATCGGTGATGAGAGTGAACGCCCGGCCATAAAGGTAAGGTGTGAGCTTTTTGAGTGCCCATACCAAGGCCAAACACTCTTTTTCAATGGTGGCATAACTGACCTCCCTTGGCAACAGCTTCCGACTCAGGTATGCCACCGGGTGCTCTCCTCCATCCTCCCCGATCTGGCTTAGTACTGCCCCCAGTCCAAACATTGAAGCGTCTGTATGGACAATAAATCTTTTGTTAGGATCTGGGGTAACCAACACCGGAGCATTAACCAGAGCAGTCTTTAGTGCTTGGAAAGCCACCTCGCATTCCGGGGACCACAGGACTTGTCGGGGTAGCTTCTTTTTGGTCAAGTCGGTCAGGGGTTTGGCCAGGGCACTATAGTCGGGTACAAAGCGTCTGTAATAGCCGGCTGTGCCTAAGAAAGCCATGACTTGTGTCTTGGTGTGGGGAGTGGGCCAATTGGCAACGGCCTCGATCTTAGCCGGCTCCGGCCGTTGCTTACCACATCCTACTCGGTGGCCCAAATATTGTACCTCGCCCATACCCAAGTGACATTTGTCGGGTTTCAGGGTCAGCCCGGCCCCCCTGATCCTATCTAATACTACCCCTACGTGCTCTAGGTGCGCTTCCCAGGTATCGCTGTGGATGGCGATGTCATCCAGGTAAGCGCATGCAAAGCTCTGGAGACCCCTAAGTAACTGATCCACCATCCGTTGGAAGGTGGCCGGGGCGTTCTTCATCCCGAACGGCATAACCCGGAATTGGTATAGGCCGAACGGGGTGATGAAGGCCGACTTGGGTATGGCATCTTCTGCTAGGGGAATCTGCCAATATCCCTTGCATAGGTCTATTGTGGTCAGATACTTCCCTGCAGAGATACGGTCAAGCAGCTCGTCCATCCGTGGCATCGGATAGGCGTCCGTAACTGTCTTGTCATTGAGGCGCCGGTAATCTACACAGAAGCGGGTTGTCCCATCCTTCTTTGGCACTAAGACTACCGGCGAGGCCCAAGGACTTTCTGAGGGTTCGATTACGCCTAGCCGAAGCATCTCATCTATCTCCTTCCGCATCCCTTCCCGGACTGCTTCGGGGATACGGTAGGGAGGCTGTCTCAGGGGTGCCTGTCCTGGAGTCTCTACCTTGTGTATGGCTAGGAGTGTGTATCCAGGCTCCTGAGAGAATGTGGCCTGTTTTGTTTCTAGTAAGCGGACAGCTTGATCCCGCTCTTGCGGCTCCAGCTCTTCACCTAGCTGGACTTTCTTTATCTGGGTCATCCCTTCGTTACTGCCCAATAGGTCGGGAAGGGGTAGGGTCTCTGTGTCTTCTCCTGCTGGTGCACAGATAGCGGCTACCTCCTCTGCCCGTTCCTGATAGGCCTTGAGCATGTTGATGTGAAAGGTTCGTTTCACATCTTCATCCTCGCAGCTGGCTATCGTGTAGGTAGTGTCGCATATCTGTCCTATAACTTTATAGGGGCCCTGCCAGGCGGCCTGGAGCTTGTCTGTTCGGACCGGCCTTAATACCATGACCTTTTGGCCTATCTGAAAGCTCCGGTGCCTAGCCCGTCGGTCATACCATACCCTCTGGCGCTGTTGGGCCGCCCGGAGGTTCTCTCGCACTGTCTGGGCTAATTCCTCCATGCGGTCCCTCAGCTCCAGGACATAAGGTACAACCGGGGTCCCCTCAATCTCTGTCTGCCCCTCCCAGTGATCCTTGATGAGATCTAAGGGCCCCCTCACCCGCCTCCCATAGAGAAGTTCGAAGGGTGAGAATCCGGTCGATTCCTGCGGCACCTCTCGGTAGGCAAAGAGAAGGTGTGGCAGGAATCGCTCCCAATCCTTGTATGCCCCCGTGAACGACTTCAACATTTGCTTTAGCGTTCCGTTGAAGCGCTCGCACAGGCCGTTAGTCTGGGGATGGTATGGGGAGCTAGTCAGGGATTTAACTCCACAGGTTTTCCATATCTGCTGGGTTACCTCGGCCGTGAATTGGGTACCTTGGTCGGACAGAACCTCCTTGGGAAAGCCTACTCGGGAAAATACTTTAACTAGGGCCTCTGCTACGGTCTCAGCCTGTATGTTAGAGAGAGCTACCGCTTCGGGGTAACGGGTGGCGTAGTCTACTATGGTGAGTATATACCGCTTGCCGGAACGGCTAGGTTGGGCCAGGGGCCCTATAATGTCCACGGCTACCCTTGTGAACGGTTCTTCAATAATGGGCATGGAAACTAGTTTAGCCTTTGGGTGGTCTCCCCTTTTACCTATACGTTGGCATACCTCGCACGTTTGACAATACGCCCTGACGTCGTCGGACACCCCAGGCCAGAAGAAGTTCTGGGTTATCCGATACCCTGTCTTGCGTATTCCCAAATGGCCTGCCAAGGGTACGTCGTGCCCAATCCTCAATAACTCCTGGCGGTATTTCCGGGGAACTACCAGCTGGCGTTTTTGCTTAGGCCCTGGTGTATTACCCCGGGTCTCGGTGAGCCTGTACAAGCGGCCTTCCTCCCAGATAAATTGCTCCTTCTCTAACCCCCCTTGGCCCCTCCTGGCTTTCTCTCGATACTTTCTGAGGGAAGGGTCTCCGGTCACCTCCCGCCCAAAATCCTCTGGGGTGTCCCAGGGTAGGGGTTCTACAGTCAAGGGTAGGTTGGGTTGGCTTACCTGGGTCTCAGTAGGAAGCGGATGGCTCTCGGCAGCGCGACTTTGTGCTCTGGTGGTTACTGCGTGGGCCTCCTGAGCGGGGGTAGAGGCGAACGCCGAAGTCAGGGGGCCAATGTCGTTGCCCAGGATGACTTCAGAAGGTAAGTCTTTCATGACGCCCACATGAACATTGCCAGCTCCCGCACCCCAGTCTAGGTGTACCTGTGCAGTAGGAATACGGTATACTGCTCCCCCTGCCACTCTCACAGCAATTGATTTCCCCGGTTTCTCTGATGCCTTAATAAGGTGTCTTTGTACCAACGTGATGGTTGCCCCACTGTCTCTTAATCCCCGGGCGGTTTTTCCGTTAACCATGACCAGCTGACAATGGTGTTTCCTGTTGTCCGTAATAACAGATTGTACCATGAGGGCTTCGTAAAGGGTGCCCAATGGTTCTTCCTGACCCAGTTCCTGGGGATCCCAAGCCGAGTCTACACAATGGGCTGCTGCTGGTGGGCGGTACCCAGGTCGAGACCAATTTGACCTGGTGTTGTTGTCCATGGGGCAATTCTGCTTGTAGTGACCCAGCACCGGAAGCAGCGTTGTTCATTGTCCTCCTGGCGTGGATAGCGAGGGCTAGATGTCACCGGTCTGTTAGGAGGTTGGTATCTAGCGGCTGGTGGGTGTGAGGGCACCGTTGGTCGTGGAGGTTGTACCCGTGGTGTGACCAGGTTCGTCTTGCGAGTATCCGCATATTCATCCGCCAACTTAGCGGCCTCTGGTAGAGTCATGGGCCTGCGATCTCTCACCCAGTCTTTGACATCCGTCTGGATGTGATTGTAAAATTGTTCCAGGAGCATTAGTTGTAAAATGTCCTCTGCGGAGGTGGCCTGGCTGCTGTTGACCCAGTTAGAGGCCGACAGGGATAACTGGCATGCCCATTCCACGTAAGAGTCTTTCGTGGTTTTGCGTGAGTCCCTGAACTTTTGTCGGTAGGACTCTGGGGTTACTGCATAACGAGCCAGGAGCACTCCTTTAACCCTGGCGTAGCTATGGATCTCCTGCTCTGGCACGGTCCGGAAAGCATCAGAAGCTTTGCCTGACAGTTTGCCTGACAATATTGCGACCCACTCTCCTCTATCTATTCGGTGCAGGTTACATTGTCGCTCAAAATCTGCCAGGTAATTATCAATGTCACAGTCTTTTTCATCAAAAGCTTTAAAAGCGCTAAACGGAATCTTCCTTGTGTCTGCTGTACTGTACTCACTGTTTGGAGAATGTGCGGCTGCTTGTTGGACTGCTGCCAGTTTTAACTGTAGCTCTGCGTCTCTTATTTGTTTAGCCTCCTCCGCTAACAGGTTCATCACTTTCAGCACCACATCCGCCGTTGGGTTCGGACCGAACCATGCTAGCTTCTCTCTCATTGCCTTGTTGGCTGGTGATTCCTCCTCCTGAATCACTGGTGTCCCCATCTCTTGTACTGCTGGCGTTGCTGCAACCAAGTTCTCCTGGTCTAGCTCCATTAATTCTGCTATAATGACCCGCTTGGTTTTGTTGCTAGCAATCCTTCCACGGACTTCCAGTAGTTCTTTCAGTGTTTTTCTTTTAAGCGGGGTGTACCAGCCTTCCATTCACTGTTCCCAGTGTCTGCTTGGAATCCTGGTGTAAAGGAAAGTAGAAGGGAAAATCCCGCTGCTGCCAACCAATTGTGACGGTAGTAGAAAATATCCTCGTCAAGCATTCCCTTCTTCCCATAAAAGAAAATCACCCAATATTCCACGAGTAGGAATATCCCTGGAATCGCCGAATAATCCACACATGAGTCAACTTAATGCTGGAACAAGACTGATTTACTGGTACACAGAACTCACAATTTATGCAGCAAAAACTCCTCCTCTGGGCCAGACTAGATAATTGAGTTTTAAGAATAGACACAGCTCAATTATCCTAAAACTCCTCCTCTGGGCCAGGCTAGACAATTGAGTTTTACCAATACACACAGCTCAATTATCTGCTGGCCAGAACATTTACAATTCTTAACAATTTCACACAAGTACTTTCTATCCCACATACAAACATAATCTCAACATCATTGTCCGGTACACGAATACATTCATTCTTGACAATTGGAGCCGAACAATATAGTCCTCAAAATAGCAGGGAGAGAATCAAACTGAAGCATATAGGCAATTGCATAAAAGTCCTTCACAAACCCCATTACCCAAAAACCTCTATAAATAACTAAGACCTAAATAAAACACGGACAGCAGGGTTGGATTTCATTGGCCACAGCAGCAGTTTATGAAGTATAAACCTTTTACTTAGCATAACATTACTAAAACCCATATGCAACAGCATATGCACAAAACCAATTTTCCATATGTATAACATATAATTTATTACGGGGGAGGTTCTTGAAACCCCAAATAATGAGTTACCCCGTCTGGGGTGAGCCATCTTGCCTCCAGCCAATGAGCGCCAGCTTGGAGGCACCACTGATGGCCCCACACTCTGCTACAACCAACCGCCAACCATGGGAGTCCAGCTCCAACCATGGAGCCCTCCCATCATCCCCACCTGAGAATTTTCCAACTTCAAGGACCTCCCACCACCACCAACATGCAGGCTTGACTCCTTAAGTCTGCGCGTCCCTCTACACCCCCATTGTAACGGTCACGTCCACACACACACAGGGGGAAGGGTAGTGACCACTGTGCTCCACCCTCACCCCTGGCCCTGCCTACTTGCCTCACGAGTCCTGATGACAGGGGACAACTGGACGGCAGTCCCTAACTTAGGATATGTGCAGGGAAGACAGACAAGACAAAATACGGAACATGAACGGACCGGGTCAGAACCAAGAGAGCTACGCAGTACAATGGATTAAGCAAAGAATGGTCAGGAGAAGCCGGGGTCAAATACCAGGAGAGTAGCGAAGTACAAGAGGAGTCCTAAGAGAGTAGTCAGGTGGGAGCCGAGGTCACAAAACCAGGATGTATGCGCAGTACAGGAGGAGCAGGCAAAGGATCGTCAGGGAACAGGATCAGGTAAATATTCAGTAGTCCAACAAATAGCCAGGAACCTAGAAATTAACAGGCAACCTGTAGCCAGCAGGCTGCCTGTATTTATAGTGGGGAGTGAGGGTAATGTGACGTGGCCAGCGTCACATGACCGACAGACCAACCAGTCGAGCACCGAGTGATCAGCTCGGCGCTCAAGGCAGACTAGGAGCAGGGAGCCACCCAGCTAGCAAAGCCGCCCTGGGAATGAGGTCAAACACAGAACCTCATTCCAAAAGCTAAGCAACAGTTCTGCGGGCAATGGGGGACCGAGTGCACCTTCGGAACCCCGTGACAGTACCCCCCCTTTTACGAGGGGCCACCGGACCCAAGACTTCAGGCGATGGCTTTTCAGGGTGTTCTAAATGAAATTTACGAACAAGTCTAGGAGCATGAACCTCCCTGGCAGGTACCCAAGATCTCTCTTCAAGTCCATACCCCTTCCAGTGAATCAGGTACTGCAAGGAATTACGCACCTTCCTGACATCCACTATTTTAGACACCACATACTCGACAGCATCATTAACAAGAACCGGCGGAGGCGAGGCTTTCGATGGTACTACCGGTTCAAAATATTTTTTAAGTAGAGATTTATGGAACACATTATGAATGTGGAATGACTCGGGCAGCTCCAACCTAAATGATACCAGGTTAATCACCTCCGTGATCTTATATGGACCATCTTGCTAAACCTATCGACCACTACCCAAACCACAGTCTTACCCTCCGCCAGCGGTAGGTCAGTTATAAAGTCCATCGAGATATGGGACCAGGGTCTACTGGGAATGGGTAGGGGTCGTAGGTTACCAGCAGGGCGAGTCCTAGGTGTCTTAGACCTGGCACAAACCTCACAGGCTGACACGTAGAACTTGACATCCCTGGTCAGAGTGGGCCACCAATAAGATCTAGAAACCAGATCCTTAGTGCCCTCAATACCCGGATGTCCACAAAAGGCAGAATCGTGACACTCACCCAGCAGCTGGAGACGAAATTGTACGGGAACAAACAACTTATCTGTTGGGGTGGATACCGGTGCCAGATGTTGTTCAGCCTTAATGCGAGCCGAGATATCCTGGGTTAGAGCCGCTAAGAAGATGTTTGCTGGTAGGATGGATTCAGGCGGCGTCTCAGTGGGTTGAAAAGCATGGAAGCTCCGAGATAATGCGTCTGCCTTCACATTTTTACTTCCCGGCCTGAACGTAATGGAGAAATCAAAACGGGTAAAAAACAGAGCCCATTGGGCTTGTCGGGGATTCAACCTCTTAGCGGACTCGAGAAACATTAGGTTTTTATGGTCAGTGACAACAGTTACTCGATGCCTTGCCCCCTCCAAAAAATGTCTCCACTCCTCAAATGCCCATTTAATGGCCAACAGCTCCCTATTCCCTATGTCGTAGTTTCTCTCCGTGGGAGAGAATTTCCTAGAGAAGAAGGCACACGGTCTCAGGTTAGTGAGGCTAGCAGGACCTTGTGAAAGGACTGCTCCTGCGCCGTCCTCGGACGCATCCACCTCCACAATAAAGGGTCTCTCCTGATCAGGCTGGATCAGAATGGGAGCGCTACTAAATGCCTTTTTTAATGTTTCAAATGAAGAAATGGCCTTGGTAGACCAATTCTCCAAATCCGCCCCTTTCTTAGTAAGGTCGGTCAATGGCTTAGCAATTACAGAAAAATTCATGATAAATTTACGGTAGTAATTAGTGAAACCTAAAAACCGTTGTAAAGCCTTTAAGGATGAAGGCCTTACCCATTCCTTAATTGCTAAAACCTTACCAGGATCCATCTTAAAGGCGTGAGGAGTCAAAACATGCCCTAGAAACAGTATCTCCTGTACACCAAAGACACATTTCTCTTGCTTAGCGGATAGCTGGTTCTCCCTCAACACCTCTAATACTTGTTTGACATGGGACACATGAGATTCGAAATCAGGAGAGAATATCAAAATGTCGTCAAGATAGACAATAATAAATTTACCTAAGAACTCCCTAAGAATATCGTTCATTAAGTTTTGGAACACAGCTGGGGCATTGCTGAGTCCAAAAGGCATCACCTGATATTCAAAGTGTCCTATCGGAGTATTGAACGCTGTCTTCCATTCGTCTCCCTCCTTGATTCGGATTAGATTGTATGCCCCTTTCAGGTCAATCTTGGAAAACCAGGTTGCCCCCAAAACCTGGTTAAATAAATCCGGAATCAATGGGAGAGAGTATCTATTTTGGACAGTGATTTTATTTAATCTCCGGTAATCAATACAAGGCCTAAGACCACCATCCTTCTTTTTAACAAAGAAAAACCCTGCTCCCATAGGAGAGACTGAAGGTCTAATATGCCCTTTAGCAAGGCTCTCCTTAATATAATCTTCCATAGCCTTGCGTTCGGGCCCTGAAAGATTATAAATTCGACCTTTAGGAAATTCGGCACAAGACAAAATACGGAACATGAACGGACCGGGTCAGAACCAAGAGAGCTACGCAGTACAACGGATTAAGCAAAGAATGGTCAGGAGAAGCCGGGGTCAAATACCAGGAGAGTAGCGAAGTACAAGAGGAGTCCTAAGAGAGTAGTCAGGTGGGAGCCGAGGTCACAAAACCAGGATGTATGCGCAGTACAGGAGGAGCAGGCAAAGGATCGTCAGGGAACAGGATCAGGTAAATATTCAGTAGTCCAACAAATAGCCAGGAACCTAGAAATTAACAGGCAACCTGTAGCCAGCAGGCTGCCTGTATTTATAGTGGGGAGTGAGGGTCATGTGACGTGGCCAGCGTCACATGACTGACATACCAACCAGTCGAGCACCGAGTGATCAGCTCGGCGCTCAAGGCAGACTAGGAGCAGGGAGCCACCCAGCTAGCAAAGCCGCCCTGGGAATGAGGTCAAACACAGAACCTCATTCCAAAAGCTAAGCAACAGTTCTGCGGGCAATGGGGGACCGAGTGCACCTTCGGAACCCCGTGACACCCATGGCTGTCTCAATGTCTTCCTGCAGGGCAGACACCACATATCTATCCCAATCGCATTCAAATGAACCCCACCCTCACGCCAAAAACCTGCAACACCCTTCCCCAGCTCAACGTGTCTCACTGCCACTGCCCCATTCTGGGCCATAAAACGCCCAATTGCCCAGTTGACCTTCACACGTGCTCTGTTCAGACCCCTAACCAAATGAGCACCTCGCCAAACCCGCTGCGGAATAATATCCGACCAAACTGTAACCAGCCCTAGGAACAAGGACCACAACCTTAAAAGTCAAACTTTACATCCCTAACTAGTTCCCTGAAAGGCCGCACTCCCAAGTCATTGCCCCCTACCTGTAACACCAACACATCCGGAGCCTTGTCTAGCCTAACAAAACGATGAACCTCAGGAATGACCCCCACCCCAAACCATCCCATGACGACCCAAACACCTTACCACCGCCACTGATCGAGCAAAGCCGAGTTGTTGCCGATCCAGCCAAACCGCAGCTCGCATGGCACCACAAAAGACGTATGAATGTCCCATAATCCAAACCAGGGCTGGTTCCGAACCCGAAAAGAACAGAAAAACACCAGGGAGCAACACAGACAAAATATGTTTCCAAGGTAAACACCAAATGTGTACATCACACTCGATCTGACCGAACATAAGACTGAAAACAAATGGATTCCCAACACCCAATCCTATTTATAACCTCATCCCCCAGTCCCCAGCGTGCAGCCTCCGCTGCGGCTCCAATCCGGAATAAATGGCTAGAATAACCCACTTGCCCTACCTCCAAGCGATCCAAGCATCTCCTAAAAACTGCGGTAAATTGGAACTGAGGTGAAAAGGAACCAACGATGGCACAACATCCGTCTTCACCTCCGTCCAGTATTCTCGCATACAACGCACTGGACACATTAAACAATCTGATATTGCAAACAGCGCTACCCTCCGTCTTCTTCCTTCAACATTGGTCTTCGAGTGTCGGATACGAAATTCCACCCTACTCTTGAAAAAGGTCTATATCCTCCCTAAACAACCATCCAAGTCGCCTAACCATCGGACAAATAAGCTCTCCCAAGCCAAACACGCAAAAAAAAACGCCAATGAAGAAGCATTACGAAACAAATGCAGTTCTCATTGCGAATTACACACCAACCGTAACTGTTTTCCCAAATACAACAACCGGGCTAAAGAAACCGGCAGCCTGCTATCTTCCCCCGACCACAACCGACGACATTCTTTAAAGGCCTGCACAACCAAAAATGACTACTCCCAGCTCTTACTGGGAGTAGTCATAGTTCTGGGTGGGTGACTACTCCCCATGGTCCAGACCGGGTATTGACTGGCTTACAATAGACAGCCAGCAGGTTCAGGTGGGGTGAATTACCTATCTTACTGTGGAGCTCTGGATAGCGGTGTGTTTGGAACTGAGTGAGCTGGAGTGGCTCTGCCGAAAGACTGAGGACAAAGCGAGGTCCACATACACCCCGTCGGGGGTTACGGTTTTGTGCCAAAAATCATACCTGTGTAACTCAATCAGATACTGGACTGTATTGTTTTCTTTAAGTGTCGGATGGAACAAGCTGATCACTACCGCTTATTGCTTTATTGTGTGCAAACAATAAAAGTCCTTTGTTACTTAGCTTTTGAACGATAAAAAGGATACTCTGTATTTATCAGAAGGTTACATTTGGGGCAAATTTCCACACCACGTAGCGGGCGCTAGTGAGGACCGAATAAGGCCTGCTATGTAGCCTCCAGTAGATCCTACAGACAACCCGGGCACGCCAGCCCAGCCTTCTCCTCCCCTGGGGAAAGCTGCCGAAAACATTCCCACTATAAACAAAAGAGAGCATCAGCAATACAATTGTCAACCCCAGGTACATGCACTGCCACCACTGTACCAGTAACGGTGATGAAGCCGACAACCCGTTACTTGCCTGAACGACTCCCAGGTTATCACAGTGGAAGAGTTCAAACAGCGCCAAATTCGCCCGCCCTCAACCCAACCGAATATAATGATGCAGTGCAGAAACTCCTGACATCACCCCTGCTAACCTCCTACTAAAAACCATCCCCATAGGCATAATCCAGCATGCAAAATTAAGCTTTCACAGGAGTGATTGAAGCTCACGCAGCCTAATCTTCTGCAAATGCCACGCCCTCTCCACTTCTCTCTTCAAATACTCCAGTTTATCTAAGGCCAACCTACACTCCATACGAACCGTATTAATCACTATGCCTAAAAAAAAGAAAATTCAACTACTTCATTGGACCCATTGCCTTTTCGGCCGCCAGAGGAACCCTAAATTTACCGAACAACGTGCACAACGTGTGCAGTAACACCGAACAAACACACAACTCCGGGGGGCCAATACAAAGAAAATCATGCAAATAATGAATGATAGATTTTCACCCAGATGCACCCGCCACCGCCCATTCTAAAAAGGAACTGAACGTCTCAAAATACGAGCATGATAATGAACAGCCCATCCGCAAATACTGATTAATGAAAGAAAAAAAAAATCTTCCCAAAAACACCCCAACAGGTGTAAACTGCCCGGATGTACCGGCAATAACCTAAACGCCACCTAAATATCTGTCTTGGCGAACAATGCCCCTTTTCCAAACCTATGCACCCATTCGACTGCCGCATCAAATGAGGTATAGAACACGGAACATAAAGTCAGATCAATATAGTCATTGACCAACGACCCTGTCAGAAAGGACAGATGGTAAACAAGCCGAAACTTATTCAACTCCTTCTTTGGAACCACCTCCAACGGAAATAAACGCAAATCAGCTAGCGGCGGCTCCAAAAAACGGGCAGGCCATTCCACCCAACCTGACCTCTTTCTCGAATTCACCACCTCCGGATGCTCCACGGCTGAACGCAAATTCTTTTTAACTAACACAGTGCCCAATAGAATAAACATAATTCAAAAACCAAACAAAAACCCATCCCTCAACAATTCCATCGCTCCTTTATCTGGGTATTTACTTAAGAATCAGAAATCACAAGGCAGTTTGTTTGATAGGAAGGGCAAAAGTGCACAAGAATGCTACTCCCAAGATAAAATAGGAGCGCATTCACACTTGAAGGTGTCACTCCCTCCCAGCATATAGTACATAATAAACAAAAAACACAAAAAAAAGATAAACAAAGATAAAAACATCCTGCACGATGTAATAAATAAATATGTGGATGTCTCTGGCTACATTTATGAAAAGAAATCACAGAAAAAAAGATAATAGTGCACTAACAAAATAGATGCAAGCATTATATATGGACTAAGCCCTCACTCTGATGTAATAAAATCTGAGACTCTTAGCCAACATATTTTGATCAAAACACATCTGTGCCCGCCTACCCAGCGCCAAGGTGGTCTCAGGTCAGGAAGGTCCTACGCTAAACCTACCTATGCCATTGGGCATCTATGTTCAGGAGCGCAGACTCTGCACATATGGTGTGCTGCTCCCAGTCACCTCTATGTGCATCCAGCAGCCAATGAGAGGAGGAGCAAACAAAAATCACAAAAAAAGATAAAGATAAAAACATCCTGCACAATGTAATCATTTCCAGATGAACCAGCGTCTCCCCTTTTGCTATTGGATTCTCTCCCTTTTTGCCTATTACCTTTAAAGCAACGTGCGGCTCCGTGGGCCCCACCACATGTGGAGCACTCATGCTTGAACTTGCACTCTGCTCCAAAATTGCACCCCGCTTCATTAAATAAAAAGCACATGTGGTGGGGCCCACAGAGCTGAACCCGGACATATCCCCATTTTCACCCAGGCAGCCCCCATGACTTGAGCATCGGAACAGTTCATGCTCCAATGCTCTCATTTGCCCTGCGCGATTTAGGCATTTTCAGGAGTTCCGGTGACGAATCGGGCTCTCCATGGGACTGCCAGGAACCCCGGTGACGTCACCGGCACTGATGGGCGGGCTTTAGCGCTGCCCTAGCTAGTAAAATGGTTAAGGCAGCGCTAAAGCACGCCTATCAGAGCCGGTGACGTCACTGAACACACTGCCGGGCGGAAGCTTCCACCCGGCAGTGTGTTATTGTAAACAAAAAGCCCTTGCCCTGTGCGATCCAGCGCAGGGCAAAGGAGAGCATCGGAACATGAGATGCTCCGATGCTAACATCAGGGGGGTTGCCTGGGTGAAAATATGGGTATATCAGGGTTCAGCTCTGAACTTAGGCAACCCCTTTAAAGCTTCTCTCCATATCCAATGCTCTAGAGGAGGCTGAGCCATCTTCCTGTTGCTGTGAAGAGGATGAAGGCCTGCTGCTCCCAGCCACATGGCTCACAGCAGCCCCTTCGCCATTTTGGTCACGCTGGGGGGCCTACTCACTGCCAATTCCAGAGGATAGCCCGCCGTACCTGCTCCGGACCACACGCTGCCCCTAGATGCCGCATGAGGAGACCTGTCCCGGCCACCTTGTGAGGTGATATAGATGCCTCAGCCGCCCCCCTTAACATCTCCTGAACCTGCTCCTGCACCCACCCGGTGCCCCGGACTGCTGCAGCTGCCCTCATTACTCCAATTACTACTTCCAGCTCCATCTCAAAGGGTAAGTGCTCCTAGCTGGATTAACCTAAAATGGCAACTTCTTCTCCCTTCCCTGCCTACTTATACACCTAAATTACCCGCCCCTAAAATTAAATCATCCAATCCCCACACCCCCGGGGTCTCCCTGAACCAACCCCCCATCATTTGGCATCCCCTAAAGGCTCGGCCCCGGAGTCCGGCCTGTTCTTCTGTATCTAACCCTGTCATGTATGTGTGCCTGATATACAGCCTGTTGTGTGCGATACTGCCTGCTTAAATGTGTATCTAATCCCATCTTGTATGATCCTGCCTGCTGAGCTGTGTATCTAAAACCTTATGCACACGATCGTCACCATTTTGTGGTTGCAAGACACGAATCTGCTAAATAAAGATACTGTCCGTGTGTGTCCTGCATTTTTTTTTTACAGTCCCATTCAGTTCTATGGATTTGAGGTCTGCATTTTGAGGTCTAGAATAGGACATAGTTAGGGATCCGCAGACCCGAACTGGAAAGTTCTGGTTCGTATCGAACATCGTTGGGTCCAGGCACCCGAACACGGACTTTGCCGCGGAAGTCCATGTTTGGGTTCGGTGTTCAAATGCAGAATAATGCTTGTTGAAAGGCTGCAGCGCAGCCAATCACCAAGATTTTAAACTGTGGGCACTTGAAAGCCACCACAGTCATGCGTAGTATTGGCATGGTTGTGATTTGCCGGAGCAGCACATAACCCTGCCTGCATAAATGCCGGATCACGTGAAACTAGTGTAGGGACATGACGCTGCTGCAGGGACAGTGTTAGGCTTTTAATCTGTATGTAAAGTCTGTCTGTGACCTATAGCTATTTTCTTTGGGTGAAATATATCTCCTTTGCACCAGTGACACAGAAATACAATACTTTGTCTGTTAACCACTTAAGGACCACAGGTTTATACCCCCCTAAAGACCAGGCCCTTTTTTACAAATCGGCACTACACTACTTTCACCGTTTATTGCTCGGTCATGCAACTTACCACCCAAATGAATTTTACCTCCTTTTCTTTTCACTAATAGAGCTTTCATTTGGTGGTATTTCATTGCTGCTGACATTTTTACTTTTTTTGTTATTAATCGAAATTTAACGATTTTTTTGCAAAAAAATGACATTTTTCACTTTCAGTTGTAAAATTTTGCAAAAAAAACGAGATCCATATAGAAATTTTGCTCTAAATTTATAGTTCTACATGTCTTTGATAAAAAAAAAATGTTTGGGTAAAAGTTATAGCGTTTACAAACTATGGTACAAAAATGTGAATTTCCGCTTTTTGAAGCAGCTCTGACTTTCTGAGCACCTGTCATGTTTCCTGAGGTTCTACAATGGCCAGACAGTACAAACACCCCACAAATGACACCATTTCGGAAAGTACACACCCTAAGGTATTCGCTGATGGGCATAGTGAGTTCATAGAACTTTTTATTTTTTGTCACAAGTTAGCGGAAAATTATGATATTTTTTTTTTTTCTTACAAAGTCTCATATTCCACTAACTTGTGACAAAAAATAAAAACTTCTATGAACTCACTATGCCCATCACGAAATACCTTGGGGTCTCTTCTTTCCAAAATGGGGTCACTTGTGGGGTAGTTATACTGCCCTGGCATTCTAGGGGCCCAAATGTGTGGTAAGGAGTTTGAAATCAAATTCTGTAAAAAATGACCAGTGAAATCCGAAAGGTGCTCTTTGGAATGTGGGCCCCTTTGCCCACCTAGGCTGCAAAAAAGTGTCACACATCTGGTATCTACGTACTCAGGAGAAGTTGAGGAATGTGTTTTGGGGTGTCATTTTACATATACCCATGCTGGGTGAGATAAATATCTTGGTCAAATGCCAACTTTGTATAAAAAAATGGGAAAAGTTGTCTTTTGCCAAGATATTTCTCTCACCCAGCATGGGTATATGTAAAATGACACCCCAAAACACATTCCCCACCTTCTCCTGAGTACGGCAATACCAGATGTGTGACACTTTTTTGCAGCCTAGGTGGGCAAAGGGGCCCATATTCCAAAGAGCACCTTTCGGATTTCACAGGTCATTTTTTACAGAATTTGATTTCAAACTCCTTACCACACATTCGGGCCCCTAGAATGCCAGGGCAGTATAACTACCCCACAAGTGACCCCATTTTGGAAAGAAGACACCCCAAGGTATTCCGTGAGGGGCATGGCAAGTTCCTAGAATTTTTTATTTTTTGTCACAAGTTAGTGGAAAATGAGACTTTGTATGAAAAAAAATAAATAAAAATAAATCAGCATTTTCCACTAACTTGTGACAAAAAATAAAAAATTCTAGGAACTTGCCATGCCCCTCACGGAATACCTTGGGGTGTCTTCTTTCCAAAATGGGGTCACTTGTGGGGTAGTTATACTGCCCTGGCATTTTCCAGGGGCCCTAATGTGTGGTAAGTAGGTAAATGACCTGTGAAATCCTAAAGGTGCTCTTTGGAATATGGGCCCCTTTGCCCTCCTAGGCTGCAAAAAAGTGTCACACATGTGGTATCGCCGTATTCAGGAGAAGTTGGGGAATGTGTTTTGGGGTGTCATTTTACATATACCCTTGCTGGGTGAGAGAAATATCTTGGCAAAAGACAACTTTTCCCATTTTTTTATACAAAGTTGGCATTTGACCAAGATATTTCTCTCACCCAGCATGGGTATATGTAAAATGACACCCCAAAACACATTCCCCAACTTCTCCTGAGTACGGCGATACCAGATGTGTGACACTTTATTGCAGCCTAGATGCGCAAAGGTGCCCAAATTCCTTTTAGGAGGGCATTTTTAGACATTTGGATACCAGACTTCTTCTCACGCTTTGGGGCCCCTAGAATGCCAGGGCAGTATAAATACCCCACATGTGACCCCATTTTGGAAAGAAGACACCCCAAGGTATTCAATGAGGGGCATGGCGAGTTCATAGAAATTTTTTTTTTTTTGGCACAAGTTAGCGGAAATTGATATTTTTTATTTTTTTCTCACAAAGTCTCCCGTTCCGCTAACTTGGGACAAAAATTTCAATCTTTCATGGACTCAATATGCCCCTCACGGAATACCCGGGGGTGTCTTCTTTCCGAAATGGGGTCACATGTGGGGTATTTATACTGCCCTGGCATTCTAGGGGCCCTAAAGCGTGAGAAGAAGTCTGGAATATAAATGTCTAAAAATTTTTACGCATTTGGTTTCCGTGAGGGGTATGGTGAGTTCATGTGAGATTTTATTTTTTGACACAAGTTAGTGGAATATGAGACTTTGTAAGAAAAAAAAAATAATAATTCCGCTAACTTGGGCCAAAAAAATGTCTGAATGGAGCCTTACAGAGGGGTGATCAATGACAGGGGGGGTGATCAATGACAGGGGGGGTGATCAATGACAGGGGGGTGATCAGGGAGTCTATATGGGGTGATAACCACAGTCATTGATCACGCCCGTGTAAGGCTTCATTCAGACGTCCGTATGCGTTTTGCGGATCCGATCCATCTATCAGTGCATCCGTAAAAATCATGCGGACATCTGAATGGAGCTTTACAGGGGGGTAATCAATGACAGGGGGGTGATCAGGGAGTCTATATGGGGTGATCACCACAGTCATTGAACATGCCCCTGTAAGGCTTCATTCAGACGTCCGGATGCGTTTTGCGGATCCGATCCATCTATCAGTGGATCCGTAAAAATCATGCGGACGTCTGAATGGAGCTTTACAGGGGGGTAATCAATGACAGGGGGGTAATCAATGACAGGGGGGTGATCAGGGAGTCTATATGGGGTGATCACCACAGTCATTGATCACGCCCCTGTAAGGCTTCATTCAGACGTCCGGATGCGTTTTGCGGATCCGATCCATCTATCAGTGGATCCGTAAAAATCATGCGGACATCTGAATGGAGCTTTACAGGGGGGTGATCAATGACAGGGGTGTAATCAATGACAGGGGGGTGATCAGGGAGTCTATATGGGGTGATAACCACAGTCATTGATCACGCCCCTGTAAGGCTTCATTCAGACGTCCGGATGCGTTTTGCGGATCCGATCCATCTATCAGTGCATCCGTAAAAATCATGCGGACATCTGAATGGAGCTTTACAGGGGGGTAATCAATGACAGGGGGGTGATCACCACAGTCATTGATGATGCCCCTGTAAGGCTTCATTCAGACGTCCGGATGCGTTTTGCGGATCCGATCCATCTATCAGTGCATCCGTAAAAATCATGCGGACATCTGAATGGAGCTTTACAGGGGGGTAATCAATGACAGGGGGGTGATCACCACAGTCATTGATCATGCCCCTGTAAGGCTTCATTCAGACGTCCGTATGCGTTTTGCGGATCCGATCCATCTATCAGTGCATCCGTAAAAATCATGCGGACATCTGAATGGAGCTTTACAGGGGGGTGATCAATGACAGGGGTGTAATCAATGACAGGGGGGTGATCAGGGAGTCTATATGGGGTGATCACCACAATCATTGATCATGCCCCTGTAAGGCTTCATTCAGACGTCCGGATGCGTTTTGCGGATCCGATCCATCTATCAGTGCATCCGTAAAAATCATGCGGACATCTGAATGGAGCTTTACAGGGGGGTGATCAGGGAGTCTATATGGGGTGATCACCACAGTCATTGATCATGCCCCTGTAAGGCTTCATTCAGACGTCCGGATGCGTTTTGCGGATCCGATCCATCTATCAGTGGATCCGTAAAAATCATGCGGACGTCTGAATGGAGCTTTACAGGGGGGTAATCAATGACAGGGGGGTAATCAATGACAGGGGGGTAATCAATGACAGGGGGGTGATCAGGGAGTCTATATGGGGTGATCACCACAGTCATTGATCACGCCCCTGTAAGGCTTCATTCAGACGTCCGGATGCGTTTTGCGGATCCGATCCATCTATCAGTGGATCCGTAAAAATCATGCGGACGTCTGAATGGAGCTTTACAGGGGGGTGATCAATGACAGGGGGGTGATCAATGACAGGGGGGTGATCAGGGAGTCTATATGGGGTGATCAGGGGTGATCAGGGGCTAATAAGGGGTTAATAAGTGACGGGGGGGGGGGGTGTAGTGTAGTGTAGTGGTGCTTGGTGCTACTTTACTGAGCTACCTGTGTCCTCTGGTGGTCGATCCAAACAAAAGGGACCACCAGAGGACCAGGTAGCAGGTATATTAGACGCTGTTATCAAAACAGCGTCTAATATACCTGTTAGGGGTTAAAAAAAACACATCTCCAGCCTGCCAGCGAACGATCGCCGCTGGCAGGCTGGAGATCAACTCTCTTACCTTCCGTTCCTGTGAGCGCGCGCGCCTGTGTGCGCGCGTTCACAGGAAATCTCGGCTCACGCGAGATGACGCCTATTGGCGTTAGCGTAGCCTGGGGGAGCCGCCGCAATGACGCCTTTCGGCGTTACAGTTGCGGGAAGTGGTTAATTCTGTCGTTGACGTATAGCCTTTTTTGGGTGCAAAACACCTCCTTTGCATCCGTGACACAGAAATACAATAGTTAATCTGTCTGTTAATTCTGTTAGTAACACAAACCCATTTTTATGGATGAGATACACCTCCTTTGCATCTGTGTCACTTAGATGCAATAGTTAATCTGACTGTCAATTTTGTGGGTGCCCTCAAAGAATGAGGAGAGCTTAAAATAAGGGATTTGGCCATGGTCATGGTGCTGCTGGTGTTGGTCGTGGTAGAGCTCCTGCTGGAGGGAGAGGACATTGTCGATCTGTGCCAGCTACGCGCCCCAAATGAAATGCCTAATGGGTGGAAGATGTGGAGAGTGATGAGGTCCTAGACCCCACATGGAATCAAGGTCATCAGGAGTGACGTGCAGTTTGGAGGCAGAGGTGGTGGGCACGCAGCGACAGCCACACAGCAAAATAGGGAGCAGAGTGCAACAGGACAGCGGCTGACGCCTAGCCAGTACGCCTGCTACTGCCCACGCGCCAAGAGACTGAGCACACAAAAGCCAGCTCAAAGGAGTTCCCTGGTGCGGCATTTCTTCAGGCAATGTACTGATGACAAGACATGGGAGGTTTGCACGCTGTGCAGTCAGAGACTTAAGCAAAGCATAATTGTTGTAAACCTGTAGATACATGAAAAACCACAAAATATCTGAGACTTCTGCTGCAGTCTCAAACTCTTCCTCCTCCTCCGGAGCAACAGGGCTGAAAAAAATGGTGAACAAAATCAGGTGTCCACATAACCACTGATACGTGCACCTGTAAGCAAGGGCAGGGACGTTATAACTCCCTAACTACCCACTGGATAAATGTAGTGGCGGCTAGGCCTGGGGCGGAAAGCGGTTTGGTTAATTTCCTGCTGCCACTGAGGATTGCTGGACGTATTTCAGTGCCTCCTGTTCCCTCCTACTCCGCTTCTTTCCCTACCGTCTCCTCATCCTCATTTGGTCAGCATAACACCTGCACCACCAACTTTAGCACAGCCAGGGGGAAATGACAGCAGGCTGTTCTGAAACTCCACTTTTTGGGGGAAAAACCCCACACCATGCAGGAACTATGTGGTCATCAAAGAACAGACCGATGAGTGTTTGGTCCTGATGACCCCCAAGCTCGGCCTGGTGGTGTGCAATAACGGGTGAAATCTTGTAGCAGCTCTGGGTCTAGCCGGTTTGATGCACATCCCTTGCCTGGCGCATGTGCTGAATTTGGTGATGCAGAGGTTCCTGCCGAGATGTCAGAGCTACAGAAAGTGTGGGTCTGTCCATGTGCGCTTTCGGCGTTCTCACCCTGCTGCTGCTCGCCTGTCTGTGCTGGAGCATAACTTCTGACTTCCTGCTCACCACCTCATATGCGACATACTCACAAGGTGGAACTCTGCCTTGCAAATGCTGGAGAGATTGTGTGAGCAGCAGCAGATGATAGTGGAGTTTCATCTGCAGCAAACATGGGTGAGTCGCTCTGCGTAGTGGGCCTCCATGCGGGACGTGTGTGCCGTGTTGCACCGTCATCAGCATTACTATCCCACTTCTGTGCCTCCTTGAAAGACGCTTCAGGTGATGATGGATGAGGTGGTGACACAGGAGGAACAGGGATCATTCACACGGTAATCAGGCTAGTCGTCCACACGTGGGTTCCTGCACCAACTGTGGCCAGTGACTCAACTGTCCAGCCAGGGCACAGTTTTGGAGGATGAGGAGAATGATGATGAGGAGGAACGGTGTTCACAGCAGACTGGCACCTAAAGCAGATCATGGACATCACTGGAGCGTGGCTGGGGGGATACAGAGGACACAGTAAATACACCTCCCACCGAGGACAGCTTGTCGTTGCCTCTGGGCAACCTGACACACATGAGCGAGTACATGCTGAAGTGCCTGCTCAATGACCGCCGAGTTACCCTGATTGTTACCAGTGCTAATTACTGGGTGTTTACCATGATGGATCCTAGCTACAAGGACAACCTGCCATCCTTACTTCCGTCACTGGAGCATGAACAGAAGATGCGTAAAAAGAAGCGCACGCTGGTAGACGCACTACTGACATCGTTCCCACCTGAGAGCGGAGGCTCAGTGAAAGCGTAGGAAGTTGCCAATGCAATGGGGGCACCAGCGCAGCCTCATAAGTGAGGGTTAGCATGGACGAAATGTGGAAAAGCTTTGTCAGTATGCCACAACATCCAGGTCAATGTGGAGTTGGAGGTTGAGGAGACGGTGGACATGGTGGTGTAGGTGGAAGCAGCGGTGGTGGAGAAGGAGGAGGAGGTATCAACACTGTTTTTGATTTTTATTTTTTTCAACCTCCTCCTCCACTTGTACTTCCGCCGCCTGGTTCAAGATCATTATTTTTTTCTATTCTATGTTATTTTAAGTCATTTCCCTATCCATATTTGTTTCAGGGGAATTGTCCTGCTCTTACTCCCATTTTGCTTCCTTTTGCAGCCCTCTAGCCCTTAGGGCTCATTCAGACGGCCGTATGTCCTTTGCGGTCCGCAAATTGCAGATCGCAAGACACGGATACCGGCCCGTGTGCATTCCACAATTTGTGGCCATCACTCTGATAGAAAATGCCTATTCTTGTCCGCAATTGGGGACAAGAATAGGACATGCTCTATATTTTTTGCGGGGCCACGGAACAATGATAGAAGCCCCAGTGAAAACCTATGGATCAATTAAGGGGCATCTGTTAGCAGATTTGTACCTATGAAACTGGCTGACCTGTAGTGATGTCGCGAACATAAAATTTTCAGTTCGCGAACAGCGAACGAGAACTTCCGCAAATGTTCGCGAACTGGCGAACCGGGCGAACCGCCATAGACTTCAATAGACAGGCGAATTTTAAAACCCACAGGGACTCTTTCTGGCCACAATAGTGATGAGAAAGTTGTTTCAAGGGGTCTAACACCTGGACTGTGGCATGCCGGAGGGGGATCTATGGCAAAACTCCCATGGAAAATTACGTAGTGGACGCAGAGTCGGGTTTTAATCCATAAAGGGCATAAATCAACTAACATTCCTAAATTGTTTGGAATAACGTGCTTTAAAACATCCAGTGTGTGTATACGATCAGGTATGATGTTGTATCGATCAGGTAGTGTAAGGGTTACGCCCGCATCACAGACATTGACAGACCAAACTCCCCTTTTAATGCACCGCAAACAGTTCATTTGCACAACCGCAAACTCCCCATTTGCACAAGGTTGGATACCAAGCTAGCCACGTCCCGGTGATGTCATTGAAGGTTTCTTCCTCCACCCAGCCACGTACAACACCAAGGGTCCCCGAAAGGTCAATTGAATTGATTTTTCGAACGGGGAGATGGTTAAAAAAACGCTGGCTCCCTCCCCTTTGTTTTTATCCACGGTGACTGCGTCTGCGCCGTGCAATTTACTGTCACACCCGATATGAGTGGTATTTTCTGTAGTACTATTCTCATCAGTTTAATCCCTCTAACGTCCCCAATCTGGGTGCCATTTATTGAATAGATTTTTCGAACGGGGAGATGGTATCAGTGGTTGGCACTGGCAGTGGGCACACTACAGTCAGTAGAAGCGGGCCTGACACACACTGGCAGCAGGCAAGCAACTGAAATTACACTAAAGTGTAAAAATTAAATGCCTTATTTATCGGCAAGCTACTGTGCCACCCGGTATGAGTGGTTGGCACTGGCAGTGGGCACACTACAGTCAGTGGAAGAGGGCCTGACACACACTGGCAGCAGGCAAGCAACTGAATTTAGACTACTGTCTAAAAATTAAATGCCTTATTTATCGGCAAGCTACTGTGCCACCCGGTATCAGTGGTTGGCACTGGCAGTGGGCACACTACAGTCAGTGGAAGTCAGCCTGACACACACTGGCAGGCAACTAACCTTAGATTAAAGTGTAAAAATTAAGTGCCTATTTTTTAAGCAAAGTCCTGTGCCACTCGGGATGACAGGGGTGGGCACTGGCAGTGGGCACACTACAGTCAGTTGAAGTCGGCCTGACACACACTGGCAGGCAACTAACCTTAGATTAAAGTGTAAAAATGAAGTGCCTTTTTTTTAAGCAAAGTCCTGTGCCACACGGGATGACAGGGGTGGGCACTGGCAGTGGGCACACTACAGTCAGTTGAAGTCGGCCTGACACACACTAGCAGCAGGCAAGCAGCTGAAATTACACTAAAGTGTAAAAATTAAATGCCTTTTTTATGCAAAGTCCTGTGCCAGCCGGTATGAGTGGTGGGCACTGGCAGTGGGCACACTACAGTCAGTGGAAGTCAGCCTGACACACACTGGCAGGCAACTAACCTTAGATTAAAGTGTAAAAATTAAGTGCCTATTTTTTAAGCAAAGTCCTGTGCCACTCGGGATGACAGGGGTGGGCACTGGCAGTGGGCACACTACAGTCAGTTGAAGTCGGCCTGACACACACTGGCAGGCAACTAACCTTAGATTAAAGTGTAAAAATGAAGTGCCTTTTTTTTAAGCAAAGTCCTGTGCCACACGGGATGACAGGGGTGGGCACTGGCAGTGGGCACACTACAGTCAGTTGAAGTCGGCCTGACACACACTAGCAGCAGGCAAGCAGCTGAAATTACACTAAAGTGTAAAAATTAAATGCCTTTTTTATGCAAAGTCCTGTGCCAGCCGGTATGAGTGGTGGGCACTGGCAGTGGGCACACTACAGTCAGTGGAAGTCAGCCTGACACACACTGGCAGGCAACTAACCTTAGATTAAAGTGTAAAAATTAAGTGCCTTTTTTTTAAGCAAAGTCCTGTGCCACACGGGATGACAGGGGTGGGCACTGGCAGTGGGCACACTACAGTCAGTTGAAGTCGGCCTGACACACACTGGCAGGCAACTAACCTTAGATTAAAGTGTAAAAATGAAGTGCCTTTTTTTTAAGCAAAGTCCTGTGCCACACGGGATGACAGGGGTGGGCACTGGCAGTGGGCACACTACAGTCAGTTGAAGTCGGCCTGACACACACTAGCAGCAGGCAAGCAGCTGAAATTACACTAAAGTGTAAAAATTAAATGCCTTTTTTATGCAAAGTCCTGTGCCAGCCGGTATGAGTGGTGGGCACTGGCAGTGGGCACACTACAGTCAGTGGAAGTCAGCCTGACACACACTGGCAGGCAACTAACCTTAGATTAAAGTGTAAAAATTAAGTGCCTTTTTTTAAGCAAAGTCCTGTGCCACACGGAATGACAGGGGTGAGCACTGGCAGTGGGCACACTACAGTCTGTGGGCCTGCAGCTCTTCACACACAGGCAGGCCAGGCAACTGCAATATGTATATAAAGGAAAAAAAAAAAGCAGACTAATGTTGCAGCCCTAAAAAGGGCTTTTTGGGGTGCTGTCAGGACGCTGTCCTTACAGCAGAGATCAGATGAGTCTTTCAGGACTGGAGTGGACACTGAATTCACTAGCCTAGCTATCGATTTCCCAATTAAATCAGCAGCAGTTACAGTCTCCCTCCTCTCACTAAGACTGCAGCTTCAGAATGAATCTAAAATGGATGCTGTGCAGGAGGTGGGAGGGTCTGGGAGGGAGGGTATGCTGCTGATTGGCTGGAATGTGTCTGCTGACTGTGAGGTACAGGGTCAAAGTTTGCTCAATGATGATGTATAGGGGGCGGACCGAACATCGCATGTGTTCGCCCGGCAGAGGCGAACGCGAACAAGCTATGTTCGCCGGGAACTGTTCGCCGTCGGATAGTTCGGGCCATCTCTACTGACCTGTTGCATGTGCGCTTGGCCCCATGTTCATACAGGTATGTGCCCAGATCCATCTGAGGGGCTAAATGAGTGGGACTGAAGTTGTCTCCGATCTCAGATATTTCAGACTTGTCAACTGTATTACACAATCAGCACCCACCATGTATGGAGCGGAATCAGCTCATGATTGTACTTTATATACAGAACTTCTCCCACTCAACTGATGTACAGGGTGGGCCATTTTTATGTATACACCTTAATACAATGGGAATGGTTGGTGATATTAACTTCCTGTTTGTGGCACATTAGTATATGTGAGGGGGGAAACTTTTCAAGATGGGTGGTGACCATGGCGGCCATTTTGAAGTCGGCCATTTTGAATCCAGCTTTTGTTTTTTCAATAGGAAGAGGGTCATGTGACACATCAAACTTATTGGGAATTTCACAAGAAAAACAATGGTGTGCTTGGTAACTTTATTCTTTCATGAGTTATTTACAAGTTTCTCTTTGTTTACAGCCATTGACATGTCGCCAAGGTTAACACGTGAGGAGCGGATAGAAATTGTGTTGATGTCTGGTGAACGCAGTAACCGGTTCATTGCAGCAGATTTCAATGCAAGACACCCTACGAGACCACCCATTGCCCATGCTACAGTTAGCAAACTGCTTGCTAAGTTTCGTGAAACTGGTTCAGTGTTGCATTTGCCAAAATGTGGACGCATGAAATCTGTCTCTAATGAAGAAACATCAGTGGCTGTTTTAGCTTCATTCAGCAAGAGCCCACAGCGTAGCACTCGCCGCATGTCACTGGAGAGTGGCATTAGTTGAACATCCGTTCGGCGGATATTAGCTACTCACAAATGGCACCCTTACAAACTCCAGCTACTGCAGCATCTCAACGAGGATGACCCAGATCGGCGCACTGAATTTGCAGAATGGGAAAAACAAAAATTGGAACAGGACCCTCAGTTTACGCAGAAGATTTTGTTCAGTGAGGAGGCAAACTTTTATGTGAATGGTGAAGTTAACAAACAAAACCACCGCTATTGGTCTGACACTAACCCACATTGGATAGATCCCTCCAAGACTGTTGGAACAAAAAAATTGATGTTATGGTGTGGTATATGGGGTACAAAGATAGTGGGGCCATTCTTCATCAATGGAAACCTCAAGGCCACTGGATATGCAAAATTGCTACATGATGATGTGTTTCCCTCTTTATGCACTGAAGCTGGCACGTTCCCTGAGTTTTTCCAGCAAGATGGTGCACCACCACATTATGGGTGTCAGGTCTGAGCATTCCTAGATGAACAGTTTCCTGGAAAGTGGATTGGTCGTCGTGGGCCAGTTGCATGGCTCCCAAGGTCTCCCGATCTGACCCCCTTAGACTTTTATCTTTAGGATCATCTGAAGGCAATTGTCTATGCTGTGAAGATACGAGATGTGCAGCACCTGAAACTACGGATACTGGAAGCCTGTGCTAGCATTTCTCCTGCGGTGTTGCTATCAAGTGTGTGAAGAGTGGGAGAAGAGGGTTGCATTGACAATCCAACACAATGGGCAGCAATTGAACACATTTTACTGTATAAGTGGTCAGAAACTTGTAAATAACTCATGAAAGAATAAAGTTACGTTAAAACCAAGCACACCATTGTTTTTCTTGTGAAATTCCCAATAAGTTTGATGTGTCACATGACCCTCTTCCTATTGAAAAAACAAAAGTTGGATTCAAAATGTCCGACTTCAAAATGGCCACCATGGTCACCACCCATCTTGAAAAGTTTCTCCCCTCACATATACTAATGTGCCACAAACAGGAAGTTAATATCACCAACCATTCCCATTTTATTAAGGTGTATCCATATACACTGCTCAAAAAAATAAAGGGAACACTTAAACAACACAATGAAACTCCAAGTCAATCACACTTCTGTGAAATCAAACTGTCCACTTAGGAAGCAACACTGAGTGACAATCAATTTCACATGCTGTTGTGCAAATGGGATAGACAACAGGTGGAAATTATAGGCAATTAGCAAGACACCCCCAATAAAGGAGTGGTTCTGCAGGTGGTAACCACAGACCACTTCTCAGTTCCTATGCTTCCTGGCTGATGTTTTGGTCACTTTTGAATGCTGGCAGTGCTTTCACTCTAGTGGTAGCATGAGACGGAGTCTACAACCCACACAAGTGGCTCAGGTAGTGCAGCTTATCCAGGATGGCACATCAATGCGAGCTGTGGCAAGAAGGTTTACTGTGTCTGTCAGCGTAGTGTCCAGAGCATGGAGGCGCTACCAGGAGACAGGCCAGTACATCAGACGTGGAGGAGGCCGTAGGAGGGCAACAACCCAGCAGCAGGACCGCTACCTCCGCCTTTGTGCAAGGAGGAACAGGAGGAGCACTGCCAGAGCCCTGCAAAATGACCTCCAGCAGGCCACAAATGTGTATGTGTCTGCTCAAACGGTCAGAAACAGACTCCATGAGGGTGATATGAGGGCCCGACGTCCACAGGTGGGGGTTGTGCTTACAGCCCAACACCGTGCAGGACGTTTGGCATTTGCCAGGGAACACCATGATTGGCAAATTCGCCACTGGCGCCCTGTGCTCTTCACAGATGAAAGTAGGTTCACACTGAGCACATGTGACAGACGTGACAGAGTCTGGAGACGCCGTGGAGAACGTTCTGCTGCCTGCAACATCCTCCAGCATGACCGGTTTGGCATTGGGTCAGTAATGGTGTGGGGTG
The DNA here is from genome assembly GCF_905171765.1 of Bufo bufo. Taxonomy (NCBI): domain Eukaryota; kingdom Metazoa; phylum Chordata; class Amphibia; order Anura; family Bufonidae; genus Bufo; species Bufo bufo. The sequence continues at coordinate 514,199,472 of NC_053390.1, read as the reverse complement.
GCATTTCTTTGGAGGGATGCACAGCCCTCCATGTGCTCGCCAGAGGTAGCCTGACTGCCATTAGGTACCGAGATGAGATCCTCAGACCCCTTGTCAGACCATATGCTGGTGCGGTTGGCCCTGGGTTCCTCCTAATGCAAGACAATGCTAGACCTCATGTGGCTGAAGTGTGTCAGCAGTTCCTGCAAGACGAAGGCATTGATGCTATGGACTGGCCCGCCTGTTCACCAGACCTGAATCCAATTGAGCACATCTGGGACATCATGTCTCGCTCTATCCACCAACGTCACGTTGCACCACAGACTGTCCAGGAGTTGGCAGATGCTTTAGTCCAGGTCTGGGAGGAGATCCCTCAGGAGACCGTCCGCCACCTCATCAGGAGCATGCACAGGCGTTGTAGGGAGGTCATACAGGCACGTGGAGGCCACACACACTACTGAGCCTCATTTTGACTTGTTTTAAGGACATTACATCAAAGTTGGTTCAGCCTGTAGTGTGTTTTTCCACTTTAATTTTGAGTGTGACTCCAAATCCAGACCTCCATGGGTTGAAAAATTTGATTTCCATTTTTTTATTTTTGTGTGATTTTGTTGTCAGCACATTCAACTATGTAAAGAACAAAGTATTTCAGAAGAATATTTAATTAATTCAGATCTAGGATGTGTTATTTTTGTGTACCCTTTTTTGAGCAGTGAAAATGGCCCACCCTGTAGTGGTGGGCAAAGTGGTTAGCATGAACACAGGTTTCTTGGTATATTTTTTGTCAAATCTGTTTTTATGGAAGAGGACCTGTGACCTAGTTTTGAAATCCACATATGTCACATTCCACGATTCTCACCTGGGCCCTGAACATTGTGATGTGTTTTTTTTTTTTTTTTTACAATCTGTCCTTGTTTCCTAAGCACAGCTAACAGATAGCATTTCGATATTAATTTATGCTAAACTCTCAGAGGTGGAGTTACAAGCATGGAAAAGGAAATGAAGCAGCAGACATCTTAGATTGAGCTTGGGAGAAGCATACAGGAGCTGTGTGTAAGGAGAATCCCTTGACATCCAGGCGTGAGAGCATCCTTCAGGGACCCGAGCAGCAGCCAAATGGAGCTGATCGTGTCCATAAGGCCTCATGTACACGACTGTATGTATTTTGCGGTCTGCAAAAAACGGATCTGCAAAAAATACTTCCGTGTGAATTCCGTATTTTGCGGAACGTAACAGCTGGCCCCTAATAGAACAGTACTATCTGTGTCCGTAATGCGGACAATAAAAGGACATGTTCTATTTTTTTGCAGAACGGAAATACACTCACCTAAAGAATTATTAGGAACACCTGTTCTATTTCTCATTAATGCAATTATCTAGTCAACCAATCACATGGCAGTTGCTTCAATGCATTTAGGGGGGTGGTCCTGGTCAAGACAATCTCCTGAACTCCAAACTGAATGTCAGAATGGGAAAGAAAGGTGATTTAAGCAATTTTGTGTGTGGCATGGTTGTTGGTGCCAGACGGGCCGGTCTGTGTATTTCACAATCTGCTCAGTTACTGGGATTTTCACGCACAACCATTTCTAGGGTTTACAAAGAATGGTGTGAAAAGGGAAAAACATCCAGTATGCGGCAGTCCTGTGGGCAAAAATGCCTTGTGGATGCTAAAGGTCAGAGGAGAATGTGCCGACTGATTCAAGCTGATAGAAGAGCAACGTTGACTGAAATAACCACTCGTTACAACCGAGGTATGCAGCAAAGCATTTGTGAAGCCACAACACGCACAACCTTGAGGCGGATGGGCTACAACAGCAGAAGACCCCACCGGTTACCACTCATCTCCACTACAAATAGGAAAAAGAGGCTACAATTTGCACGAGCTCACCAAAATTGGACTGTTGAAGACTGGAAAAATGTTGCCTGGTCTGATGAGTCTTGATTTCTGTTGAGACATTCAAATGGTAGAGTCTGAATTTGGCGTAAACAGAATGAGAACATGTATCCATCCTCTGATGGCTACTTCCAGCAGGATAATGCACCATGTCACAAAGCTCGAATCATTTCAAATTGGTTTCTTGAACATGACAATGAGTTCACTGTACTAAAAATGGCCCCCACAGTCACCAGATCTCAACCCAATAGAGCATCTTTGGGATGTGGTGGAACGGGAGTTTCGTGCCCTGGATGTGCATCCCTCAAATCTCCATCAACTGCAAGATGCCATTCTATCAATATGGGCCAACATTTCTAAAGAATGCTATCAGCACCTTGTTGAATCAATGCCATGTAGAATTAAGGCAGTTCTGAAGGCAAAAGGGGGTCCAAAACCGTATTAGTATGGTGTTCCTAATAATTCTTTAGGTGAGTGTATATTACACCCAAAAATCCAGAAGAGCATTGTCTAGCCTTCAATAGTTGTACCATGTATTAACTGGTCTCCATAATAGAAATAGTACCCACCCACAGGTTCCCCGTAAGGCTTTGCAACTGGAAATGTGCTTTTTTTTTCTGAAACAGCTGCTTGCAGATGTGAGGATGCCTTAGCTATTTTTCTTGCTTTGCTGCATAAGCATGTTTAAAAGGGAGCAAGGCATCTTTGCCAATTTGCTTTGTGTAAATAACAGTGCTCGTGTTGTTGCTTTCTTCTGCTTACTGTTTACATAGTTTCTGTGCAGCAACAACTAGGTATAATTATAGCTCTCTACTGTTCACCTCAGCATACATCACCTATATATCAAAAACAGACAACAATTTTAGCAATTTTATTTAATCATTTTTATTCAATGTCATATGAACAAGAGTAACCTGCTAAGTAATATTCAACTGAAAGTGTAACAAGAATTATAACATCCAACAAAACTTATATATCTCTTTATAAAAGAACAAAGAGAACCAGAAAGCCTCAAGAGAAACTTGTCTTACTTAGTTGACTTGCCTTATGGGGTTCTATTTCAGGTACTCTTTATTAGGGATGAACAAATCGACTTCGGATGAAACATCTGAAGTCGATTCACATAAAACTTTGTTAGAATACCGTACGGAGCGAATACTTGGAATCGAAACTGAGTTCAGTAAAAGGTTTTTGACAGTAGAAATATCTTCGCAAAGTAATAACTTTGGCTCATAGGAGCCAATACATTCTAATACTGTACAGAGAGCTCACTCCATACAGTATTCTAACAAAGTTTTATGCGAATTGACTTTGGATGTTTCCTCTGAAGTCAATTCGCTCATCCCTACTCTTTATCATTAGGCAGACCAAAAAGTATGGTATGCCTGGCAATACTACTTGGTTTCTAGGAAAAATATATCACAAATAGCATATTTGAAGTCTTCTGGCATTAGATATGGTATCCCTTCTTTTTTTTTTTGTTAGGCAAGCTAATTTGCATACCTTTTGCTTTCTAAGACATTCAAGATATTCAAATGAGCTTTTCTTCCAAAACTGAAAAGAATGCTAATCTTTTTTCTTGCCAGCCGAATTAGGTTTTTTGATTTGCATATACGCTTCTAAGAAACCCAGAGTAGTGTCACCTGGCATACTCATGATTATTTTTTAATCTCCCTAATGATAAAGAGCACCCAAAAGAGTACCCCACAAGTCAAGTCAACTAAGTAAGATAAGTCTTCCTTGAGAAATTATCATGTCTAACATCTTCTGGTATCAGATAGGTTTAAGAACCCAGAGGAACATTGCCTGGTCTACAATACTGAACACATGTAATCATTGTACCAGGAACATTGCCTGGTCTACAATATTGTGCACATGTACTTCGCATAGTAGAGACATTATTTGGCCCACAATACTGCATATGCAGCATACCATGGGCTCTCCATATTGAGAAAGAGAACCACTCGAATATATATTGTTTAGAAACACAAAGTTGGGTACTAGTCTATCTCTCTCTCTCCCTCTCTCTCTGATTTGTCTGACGCAGACAGCAAAAAAATTGGGTTTGATTTAATCCAAATTTTTTAAGAAGTTTGGACTGAACTCGTAGAATCAGTTCGCTCATCCTTACTTAGTATGCCAAATTATTTCATCTGGCAAGAGCTGTAGGGTTTTATAGATATTGTAAGCTATAATAATTTAGATCTTGCTATAAAGCATCCAGGAAAGCAGATCCATTTCTGTTCCTTTTTTCTTTCAGACATGTGAGATTTGGCAGCCTTTTCTTTCTGTAATAATGATAGTTTATGGCTCAATTTTTTCTTATCAATTAAGAAAAGTCTAAAGTCCAATTTTTTTTTCTTAAATTAGTTCTACAACCACATTACTAAAAGTGATGCTAAAAAAGAAAGATTAATACATTTACAGAAATTAATTGTAGTTCTGAGGACTTTTACATGGGTATTAGTATTTTGATAACATCAGCTAAACTCAGAGATTGTGAGCTGCATGAAAAGGTATATTAGAACACATTAAAATTATTAAGCGTCTCCAGAGATTCAGCAACTCAGTGGAAAAGACTCATGTACCAGTGCAACTAACATATTCCATACATTTACTGGCACCATTTTGTTAGCTAACAACTAATGCTGCCATGCAGAATGTGTTAATAGGTTTTAAGAATTGTAGCTTTTAACCCATTAGCTCTGTCAGGAGCTATAAGAGAAATGGAAATAGTAAGCAAGTGGAGGACATGTATAAAAACTGAACTAAAAGAACAGTGGAGTAGATGCCTATTGCCCAACAAAAGTAAAGGAGAGCTCATGGTACATGCACAGACACTTTCCTTTCATTGCTAGGGGAGTTCCAAGAATAGCTGAGCAAGTGCTTGGCTATTTTCGGAAGTCCCATAGCAGCAGGGGCGTAGAGTGGGGGGGTCTGGCGGGGCCGCTGCCCCGGGCGTCAAATTGCAGGGGGCACCAGGCAGCTGAAATTTCAATGAGGGCCACGGGGGCCTATGGCTCCCGTCCCCTCCGTTATGCCTCATAGGCTTCAGGCCACTAGGAATCAATTACCTCACTGTGACCTCCTGCGTCGGATCTCGCGAGATGATGCGATGACGCGGTGCGGGAAGGCGCAGTGAGGCGTTCGTGACCACTTGCGCCGGGACGCCACAAGCTGTGATGGAGAGAGGTAAGTATTTTTTTTTTTTTTTGTACCCTACCCTAATTGCAAAGACACTGGGGGCACTATATGGGTGGGGGAGGAGCAGAAAGAGGAGGACCACTGACTGGACATCATAGTAATAAGAGTGGAGAGGCGGCCTTTACATTGATAACAAAGAGGGGGACATTATATTAATAATAAAGAGTGGGACATTATATTAATAATAAAGACGGGGCCAATACATTATTAGTAATATAATGGCCCCCTCTTTATTATTAATATAATGTCCCCCTCTTTATTATTAATATAATGGCCCCCTCTTTGTTAATATAATTGCCCCCTCTTTGTTATTAAAGAGGGGCCATCACATTAATAATAAAAAGGGGGCCATTACATTAATAATAAAGAGGGGCCATTATATTAATAATAAAGAGGGGCCATTAAATTAAGAATAAAGAGGGGGCCATTATAATATACAGGGGGAATAATATTATGGGGAATGGGGGACTATCTGTCTGGCTCTAGCACAGTATTGGGGGCAGCAGGATGACAGTATTGAGACACCAGGAAGGAGAGGATGATAGTAAAGTGAGGAACCTAAATTTTTTTCAGCGAAATTCTGCAGAGATGAGAAGCGGCTGAAAGAAGGTTTCATGGCGGTCTAAGCTCTGAATGAAGAAAGTCTACATCACAGGAGATGTAACAGGTATGGTGCGGTATTCTACTGTAATAATAATGTCCATGCACATATCTGTTTCACGGTAGGGTTGGGGGAGGAGATTGAAAATATGGCCCACCCTTCCACATCCTGGCCCCAGACTTCAGGTCACGCTGTGTGTGTTCTGAATTCTGGGCCCTCACACCCATCTACTACATTATCTGTACTCTGGGAGTTATCACTGTGTTATCTGAGGTGTTACATAGGACTGCAGGGAACATCTATTACATCATCTGTACTCAGAGTTATCACTTTGTTATCTGTGGTGTTACATAGAAACTGCAGGTGACTACTACGTTATCTGTACACAGAGAGTTATCACTGTTATCTGTGGTGTTACATAGGACTGCTAGTGATCTACTACAGTATATGTTAAAGGGGCGTGGCCAGGGTAGGGGGGGCAAAAATTTTGGCTTTCCCCCAGGTGCTGGCAACCCACGCTATGCCACTCCATAGCAGTGATTGGAGAGCATACCGTGCATGCATGGTCACCTCTCCATCTACCTCTATGGGACTGCTGGAAATAGCCGAGCCAGAGCTTAGCTGTTTTCTGAACTCCAAAAGAAGAGAAAGAAGGGTGGCTGTGCTTGTGCAATGTACTATCCTTCACTTTAGGGGGCCCATTCTGGAGATAGATGCGGGTTCCAGCTGCACCTATCGAACTTTCATGACATATTCTAGCAATTTTTCCTGAACTGGTGGTAAAGAAAAAAAACTCACCTCATTCATTTGATCATGGAGAGGTTACAGCAAATATCGCACGTGCTGACATGTGATGTCACCACATCATCATGCTTACCAGACGCAGTGATGATGTGGTGATGCCATCACACTGGCTGCGGTGGCGTCATCATTGATGTAGTGTAGTCATCACTAGAGTTGAGCGGACACCGGGATGTTCGGGTTCGACGAGTTCGGCCAAACTTGAAAAAGAAGTTCGGGACCCGAACTTGACTCCGAACCCCATTGAAGTCAATGGGGACCCGAACTTTTAGGAACTAAAATGGCTCTAAATTAGTCCTGGAAAGGGCTAGAGGGCTGCAAAAGGCATCAAAATGTGCTTAAGAGCATGGCAACTGTTCTGCAAACAAATGTGGATAGGGAAATGACTTAAAATAACATAAAATACAGAAAATTTTAAAATAGCAATCTGGATCTAGGAGTAGGAGGTTGAGGAGGCGGTGGATGGGTGGATGTGGCGGTGTAGGCTGACGTGGCGGTGTAGGCAGAAGCGGCGGTGAAGGAGGAATAGGTAGCCAACACTGATTTGTGTTATTTATTTTTTTTAAATTGGGGTATCCCCCAAAATATTGGGACATATAACTAAATAAAACAAAGAAGTGCACTTGAGTACAAGAATGGATGGTTGAGACTGGTATAAATGTCTATTCTGCAAAAGGTACGGACAAGTCCTGTGGGATCCATGCCTGGTTCATTTTAATAAACGTAAGCTTGTCCACATTGGCTGCGGCCTGTGATAATGCTCTCTGCCGTGCTAAACACACGTTCACACTATACACTCGCTGCAGGGCACCTCTAAGGCTGACAAAGCTTTTCCACATTTTGGCCATGCTAACCCTGCCTTCTCAGGTGCTGGCGGTGCCCTAGCTGCGTTGGCGACCTCTTCCTCCTCCTCTGCCTTCGCCTTGTGCTTCCACTGTGCCCCCGCTGTCAGGTGGGAATGCCATCATCAGCGTGCGCTTGTAGTCGCGCATCTTCCGATCAGTAACAGATGTTTTCACTAAATTAAGTTCCCTGTCAGCAATGCAGAGCAGGGGTTCATTCACGGCAAAAGGGGGTTCATGTCACCCAGCAATAGAACAGAGGATTTTGAGAGAACGAGGCCCATGTCACCCAAGCACAGCAGGGGTTCATTGACGGCAAAAGGGGGTTTATGTCACCCAGCAAAAGAACAGAGGATTTTGAGAGATTTAGGCCCATGTCACCCAGGCACAGCAGGGGTTCATTCACGGCAAAATGGGGGTTCATGTCACCCAGCAATAGAGCAGAGGATTTTTTAGAGATTTGGACCCCTGTCACCCAGGCACAGCAGGGGTTCATTTACGGCAAAAGGGGGTTCATGTCACCCAGCAATAGAACAGAGGATTTTGAGAGATTTAGGCCCCTGTCACCCAGGCACAGCAGGGGTTCATTAATGGCAAAAGGGGGTTCATGTCACCCAGCAATAGAACAGAGGATTTTGAGAGATTTTAGGCCCCTGTCACCCAGGCACAGCAGGGGTTTGTATAAGCCAAAAATGGTAAAATGTCACCCGACAATTGAAAATAAGAATTTTTTCAATTTAGGGCACTAAACTTTTTTTGCATTAAAATGGCTCTAAAATAGTCCTTGAAAAGGCTAGAGGGATATAAAAGGCAGCAAAATGTGCTTAACAGCATGGCAACTGCTCTGCAAACAAATGTGGATAGGGAAATAACTTAAAATAAAATAAAATAACAAAAAATTACAAATTATTAACCTGCAACTCAGAGAAGGGGGTGGATATGGAGTCGGAGGTTGAGGAGGCGGTAAATGTGGTGTTGTAGGTGGAGGCAGCAATGGAGGAGGAGGAGGTAGCCAACAATGTTTTTTTTTTATTTATTTTTATTGGGGTAGGTAGCCCCCAAAATATTGGGACAAATAAAAAAAAAGAAAACAAAGAATCATTGCACTTGACTTGAGTACAAGAATGTATGTTTGATGGTGGTATAAATGTCTATTCTGCACAAGGTACAGACAAGTCTTGTGGGATCCAAGCCTGGTTCATTTTAATGAACGTGAGCTTGACCATGTTAGCTGTGGACAGGCGGCTGCGCTTGTCTGTAGAGATGTCGCGAACATAAAATTTTCCGTTCGCAAACTGGCGAACCGGGCAAACCGCCATAGACTTCAATAGGCAGGCGAATTTTAAAACCCACAGGGACTCTTTCTGGCCACAATAGTGATGGAAAAGTTGTTTCAAGAAGACTAACACCTGGACTGTGGCATGCCGGAGGGGGATCCATGGCAAAACTCCCATGGAAAATTGCGTAGTTGATGCAGAGTCGGATTTTAATCCATAAAGGGCATAAATCACCTAACATTCCTAAATTGTTTGGAATAACGTGCTTTAAAACATCAGGTATGATGTTGTATCGATCAGGTAGTGTAAGGGTTACGCCCGCTTCACAGTGACAGACAAAACTCTCCGTTTAACGGACCGCAAACAGTCCATTTGCACAACCGCAAACTCCCCATTGGAACAAGGTTGGATACCAAGCTAGCCATGTCCCGTTCCTTGTCCTCATTGATGTCATTGTAGGTCTCTTCCTCCACCCAGCCACGTACAACACCAAGGGTCCCCGAAAGGTGACAACAAGTTCCCTGGGACGCCTGCTGTGGTTGGTCTTCCACCTCCTCAAAGCCACCTTCCTCCTCTGACTCCTCTTCTTCAGACTCCTCTCTCTGCGTTGCCTCTCTCTGCGTTATTATAAGGTGTGTTAAGTAGTACTATTCTTATCAGTTTAATCCCTGTTACGTCCCCTATCAGGGGATGTGTATATGCCATTGATTTTAGGAACGGGGAGATGGAAAAAGATGCTTGGTCGGTCCTCCTACTTCAAATTTGGGGCACTGCGCGTGCAATCTCATGTGCCGCCAGATAGTTGTGGTGTGTTATGTTGTTCTATTCTTATCAGTTTAATCCCTGTTACGTCTCCTATCAGGGGACGTGTATATGGCATTGATTTTAGGAACGGGGAGATGGAAAAAGATGCTTGGTCGGTCCTCCTACTTCAAATTTGGGGCACTGCGCGTGCAATCTAATCTGCCGCCAGATAGTTGTGGTGTGTTATGTTGTTCTATTCTTATCAGTTTAATCCCTGTTACGTCCCCTATCAGCTTTCAGGCAAGTCAACCCCAAGACGGCGTCACACTGTCATATCCGAGATGTGGAATAGCCCCTAGAGAGCTCGGGGGGTGCAATTGATGCGGAGCAAGACGCAGCAGCAGAAGATGACTCAGCCGAGGAGGTTATGGAAGAGGATGGAGTAGGAGGAGTAGAGGAGGTGGCAGCAGGCCTGCCTGCAAGTCGTGGCGGTGTCACCAACTCCTCTGCAGAGCCACGCATTCCATGCTTGGCAGCCGTCAGCAGGTTTACCCAATGCGCAGTGTAGGTACCTGCCCTGACCGTGCTTTGCATTGCAGACCAGGTATCAGTGGTCAGATGGACCCTTGCCCCAACACTGTGTGCCAGACATGCCATTACTTCCTTTTGCACAATCGAGTACAGGTTGGGGATTGCCTTTTGTGCAAAGAAATTTCGGCCGGGTACCTTCCACTGCGGTGTCCCAATAGCTACAAATTTTTGGAACGCCTCAGACTCCACCAGCTTGTATGGTAAAAGCTGGCGGGCTAAGAGTTCTAATAAGCCAGCAGTCAGACGCCTGGCAAGGGGGTGACTTTGTGACATTGGCTTCTTACGCTCAAACATGTCCTTGACAGACACCTGACTGTGGGCAGATGAGCAGGAACTGCTCAAGGCGAGAGACGGAGTGGCAGATGGTTGAGAGGAGGCAAGGAGGACAGGAGTGGTTGACGTGGCTGAAGATGCTGGACCAGGAGGAGGATGGCGGCTTTGAGTTTGTGTGCTGCTTGTACTCATGTGTTGATCCCATAGGCGTTTGTGATTTGCGATCATGTGCCTTCGCAAAGCAGTTGTACCTAGGTGGGTGTTGGACTTCCCACGACTCCGTTTCTTTTGGCACAGGTTGCAAATGGCATCGCTGTTGTCAGAGGCAGACACACAAAAAAAATGTCACACTGCTGAGCTCTGCAATGCCGGTATTCTGGTGGTGGCAACAGCATGCGTTGATTGGCGTGTTGTCTCGCTGACCCCGGGTGCCGATACATGCTGTCTGACTGTGCCACTAGCTCCTTGCAACAACCTCCCCCTGCATCCAACTCGTCTCCTCCTCCTCTCTGTCTCCCCATCAGAACTTTCCACCTGTTCTTCTTCTCTTCGAGCGGGCACCCACGTGACATCCACGGACACATCGTCATCATCAACCGCTTCACTTGTATCTGACAACTCAGCAAAGGAAGCAGCATCGGGTACAGCATCATCATCACACCGTACGTCCATATGTGTAATGCTGCCTGACTGAGACATATCCCTGTTATCTACATCCTCTGGCAATAATGGTTGCACATAACTCATTTCTTCCAACTGATGTGTAAATAACTCCTCTGACAGATCAAGTGAAGCGGCTGTGGTGCTAGTGTTGGTGGTGGCGGCAGGCGGGCGAGTGGTAACTTAAGAGGTGCCCGAAGCTGAGCTGGAGGAGGATGGTGCGTCAAGATTCCGAGCGGAAGCTGTAGAAGATTGGGTGTCCTGTGTTTGCCGGTCAACTATGTCCTCAGAACTTTTTGAGTTCAGGGTACGTGGCCTCTGAACACTGGGCATTATTCTAGGGCCAAAGGGAATCACAGCACCACGACCACGACGGCCCCTGCGGGGTGGCCTGCCTCTGCCTGTCATTTTTTATTTTATTTGTTAAGTTGTACTATGCGTGCAAGCTACTGTGACACCAGATATGAGTGGCACTGTGCACTGGCAGAAGTTGACAGAGTAGACGCTGTAGGCCTGACACACACGCTTGCAGACAACTAACTGCTATTCAATCTATTATAGTTAAAATTGTATATTTTTTTTAAATGTGCACTCCTGTTATTCCAGATATGAGTTGCACTGGTGTGACACTGTGCCCTTGCAGGCCCTGAAACGCACACTTGTGAAGGAAAATGACTGCTATTATTTCAGTCCAAAAAGTGTTGTTTTTTTTTAAATGCAAGCTATTGTGACACCAGATATGAGTGGGGGCACTGGGCAAGTGGGCACAGTATACGCTGTGAGCCTGACACACATGCTGGCAGGCAGGCAACTGCAATTAGATTACACAGGAAAAAAAAAAAAAAAAGCAGACTGATGTTCTAGCCCTAAAAAGGGCTTTTTGGGGTGCTGTCCTTACAGCAGAGATCAGATGAGTCTTTCAGGACTGTAGTGGACACTGAATGCACTAGCCTAGCTATCGATTTCCCTATTAAATCAGCAGCAGCTACACTGTCCCTCCTCTCACTAAGAATGCAGCTTCCGAATGAATCTAAAATGGATGCTGTCCAGGAGATGGGAGGGTCTGGGAGGGAGGGTCTGCTGCTGATTGGCTGGAATGTGTCTGCTGACTGTGAGGTACAGGGTCAAAGTTTACTCAATGATGACGAATAGGGGGGGGACCGAACATCAAATATGTTCGCCCGCCGCGGCGAACGCGAACAAGCTATGTTCGCCGGGAACTATTCGCCGGCAAACTATTCGGGACATCTCTACTTGTTTGTGATGACGCCCCCTGCCGTGCTAAACACACGTTCAGATAATACACTGGCTACAGGGCAGGCCAGCACCTCCAAGGCATAAAGGGCAAGCTCAGGCCATGTGTCCAATTTAGAGACCCAGAAGTTGAAG